>NW_007258896.1:1006579-1013338 GCF_000164805.1 Carlito syrichta | reverse complement strand
TCTGGTGATCCTTCCGCCTCAACCTTCCAAGTAGCTGGAACTACAGGCGCGTGCTACCACGTCCAGCTAATTTTTTTGATTTATTGTAGAGATGAGGTCTGGCCAAGTTGCCCAGGTGGGTTTCGAACCCGCGGGCTCAGGCAGTTCACCTCAGCCTCCCAAAGCGCAGGATTACAGGCTGAGTCACTGAGCCCGGTCCCAAGTATCTTCTGTAATTAATTTAAATCCACTATACATAATAAATGGTTAACTTAATTACCTTGGTTTATGCTATAGTTACACTGTTGCACTCTTATACATGTTTATAATGAAAGTAAAGTCAAACAGAAGGTGTTACTATTTTTTACTTGGCTATTATTTTGGTAAAAACCATGACAAAACAGACCAAATAAAAGTATTGATTGTAAGTAATAAGGCTTATTGAGGTGTACTTGGGGAGCTTACAAGGGAGAAATCATTTGGCTTTAAGTTTTTCTGCAGAGTTGTCAATACAAGTAAAACTTAAGAAGGCTGGAAAATCATAACTTTGACTACTTATTTTACTTTTAAAAATATGATGGAAATGCTGTTTGCTGATCTGAATCCTTCACTAGATTGGTAAATTCAGTGAGAGCTGGCCATGTCTATTTTATGGAATATTTCTTTGGTGTTTTGAGGAGTTTGGCACAGAGTATAGGCACTATAAAAAAATATCTTTGAAAGAAATGACTGTTTAGGTAATGAAGGCTTAGGTAGTCTTCCCCTTTCCCCCTGCACCTCCTACCACCCCACCAAAGGTTTGGCAAATAGAAAATCATAAACCCTATGGGCTTCTCATGCTTTGGAGAAGATAGGTAGTAATACATCATTCTGAGCTGCTGGTTTTAAGCTTGTGAGTTAATATGCCACTTTAATGTTCATTCTCCTGGATTGGTCTTATTTCAGCACTATTGATGGCTCAACAGCATTGCTTTTTGTTTGTAAATAGTGGAATGGTATATGGGTAGGATCATGGAACCAAAGATCAGTAACTGCAGTCAAACTTTATGAGAGATTTATTGAAAGCTATTAGGAACTTCTTGTCTGTACCAGCCAGCATATGACAGTGCTGATCTGTAGCAGACTGACTACACCCTCTAGCTCTGAATATGGTAATGGAATTGTTAAAAAGTGTATTGGAAGTGAAGGATTTTTTTTAATGACTAGTTCTTCTGATTTATGGTATGTACTTTGCATCAAGCATTGATCTAAGTTTATTTTATTTTATTTTTTTTTTTGAGTTGGAGTCTCACTCTGTCGCCCAGACTGGAGTGCAGTGACCGCTCCCGGCCACCACAGCCTTGACCTGCTGGGCTCCTGCCATCCTTCCGCCTCAGCCTTCCAAGTAGCCGGAATTACAGGCATGCGCTACCACGCCCGGCTGATTTTTTGATTTATTGTAGAGATGAAGTCTCGCTGCCCAGGCGGGTCTCGAACCTGCGGGCTTAGGCAATCCACTCACCTCAGCCTCCCAAAGGCACAGGATTACAGGCTGAGCCACCGAGCCCAGCTTCTAAGTTTTTTTAAACGTATTTGCTTTAATTAATTCAAGTTTCATTTTGTAGCTGGGTAAACTGGGGCTCAGGGAGGTTATTTTGCTAAAAGTCACATACCAAAAGTGGTAGTCAAAATTAGAACCTAAAACCTTTAAACCATTTCTAAGAATAATAGCAACTCCAGAAATATTAGAACACCCTGAATATTTAGTTACTATAAACTTTGTACAGCCGATGTGAGTATATTTTATAAAATTCCTGTAAGCTTTTTATTTTTACCCTTTGTCATAATGTATTTGAAGTTTTTTTCTATCTATTAAGAATGGGAAGAAAAATGAAATGCTTTTCCTATTCTTACATACTGCTCAATAAAATACTTCTGACACCAGATGTGTGGGGCTTTCTCCCCACATACCAATCATTTACTTCTCCGGGAAACATCAACTTAAGTATTCTGAAATTCAGTTCAATTCTGGCCCTGTCCACCTGGAGATAGTGTGAGATTCCATGGACTGAGAACTCCGTCCCACAAGACTGCTTCTACTTCGGATGCCAGTTGCAAGCCTTAATTGTGGTCTGTACTTCTGACCAGTCAACTGCTATAAATCTGTTTTTCCATGAGTATCTCCTCAGGTATCTCCTCAGGTTCACTGAATTTGTTAGAGTGGCTCACAGAACTCAGAGAAACACTTTACTTACATCTATCCACTTTTAAAGAATATTCCAAAGGATATAAATGAACAGCCAGGTGGAAAAGACACATAGAGCAGGGCTTGTGAGAAGGGGCTCAGAACTCCCATGTACTCTCCAGTGAGCCATCCTTTGGGTACCTCCACATGTTCAGCTATTTGAAAGCTCTCCTCACCCAGTCTTTTTGGGTTTTTTTTTTTATAATGGAGACTTTATTATGTGTGTGATTGATTACATCATTGACTATTGGTGGTCAACTCAACATTCAACCCCACACCTCTCGTTAGAGGTTTGGGCTGAAAGTTCCAACCATCTAATTACTTGGTTGGATTCCCCTAGCAACCAGTCTTTATCCTGAGGCTATCCAGGAGCCCTCAGCCATTAGACACCTCATTATTATACAAAAAGACACAAATAGGTTCCAGACCACCACGATAAAACAAATCACATGAATTTTGTGATCTTCCAGTGTATATATGTTTAAAAGTTAGATTTATACTATACTGTGATCTAGTAAGTTTATAACAGCATTATGTCTACAGAATGTAAATACTCTAATGATCATCTGAGTCTTCAGCAAATTGTAATTTTTTGCTGATAGAGGGTCTTGCCTCAGTGTTCATGGCTACTGACTGAACAGAGTGACTGTGACAATTTCTTAAAATAAGATGGCAGTGAAATTTATCACATTGTTTAACTCTTCCTTTCATGAAAGGTTATCTGTAGCATGCAGTACTCTTTAATGGCATTTTTTACCCACAGAAAAACTTTTTTGAATGAATATTGGATTCAACCCTCCTGGCACATTATCACTAACTTGATGTAATATTCACTCTAAATCCTTTGTTGTCATTTCAACAGTGTTCAGAACATCTTTACCAGAAATAAATTCCATCTCAAGAAACCACTTTCTTTTTTCATCCATGAGAAGCAGCTACTTATCCATTCAAGTTTTATCATGAGATTGGAGCTATTCAGTCACATCTTCAGGCTCCACTTCTCATTCTAGTTCTCTTGCTGTTTCTACTACATCTACAGTTCCTTCCTCCACTGATGTTTGAACTTCTCACAGTCATTCATTAGGGTTCTTCCAAACTGCTGTTCATGCTGATATTTTGACTTCCTCTGATGATTCACAAATATTCTTAATGGCATCTAAAATGGTATTCCTTTCCAGAAGGTTTTCAATTTATTTTGCTCAGATCTATAAGAGGAGTCAACTATCTTTGGCAGCTAATAGCTTTAGGAAATGTATTTTTTAAATAATTAGACTTGAAAATCAAAATTACTTTATGATTCATGGGCAACAGAATGGATGTTGTCTTAGCAGACATGAAAACAGTATTAGTCTCCTTGTACATCTTCATCAGAGCTCTTGTGTGACCAGGTACATTGTCAATGGGCAGTGATATGTTGAAAGGAATATTTTTTCTGAGTGGTAGAGCTCAATGGTAAGCTTTAAAATATTCAGTAAACCATGCCATAAACAGATGTACTGTCATCCGGGCTTTGTTGTTCCATTTGTTGACCACAGACAAGGTACATTGAGCATAATTTTTAAAGGCTCTAGTATTTTTTGAATGGTCAGTAAGCATTGGCTTCAACCAGATTACTAACTTCATTAGTCCTGAGTAAGAGAGTTACCTGCCCTTGGAAACTTTAAAGCAAGGCATTGACTTCTTCCTAGCTGTGAAAGTTTTAGATGGCATCTTCCAATAGAAGGTTTTGTGTACATTGAAAATTTGTTGTTTCATGTAGTCAGCTTCATCAGTGAGCTTAACAAGATCTTCTGGATAACTTGCTGTAGCTTCTGCATCAGCACTTGCTGCTTCACCTGGCACTTTTATGAGACAACTATTTCCCTTAAACCTCACGAACCAACCTCTGCTAGCTTCATACTTTTCTTCTGCAGCTTCCTCACCTCTCTCAGCCTTCATAGAATTAAAGGGTCTTGCTTTGGTTTGGGCTTTGGTTCAAGGGAATGTTGTGACTGGTTTAATCTTCTATCATTCAGTCTACAACTTTCTCCATCTCCAAAATATGCCTATTTCACTTATTGTTCATGTGTTTACTTTTCCTTTGCATTCTCAAAGAGGCCTACCTTCATGACTGTCTTGGCTTTCTGCTTTCTTTCCTCACTAAATTTAATCATTTCTAGTTTTTGATTTAAAGAGAGAGAGCTGTGACTTTTCCTTTCACTTGACCAGAGGCCACTGTAGCATTATTAATGGACCTAATTTCAGTATCATTGAGTCTCCAGGAAATAGGGAAGTCTGAGATGAGGGAGAAAGGGGAGTGGCTGGTTAGGTGAGCAGTCAAAACACACACAACATTTATCAATTAAATTTGCTATCTTTTATGGGTATGGTTTGGTGTACCCCAGAACAATTATAATAGTAGCATCAAAGGTCACTGATCACAGATCATCATAACAGATATAATAATAATGAAAAGTTTGAAATATTGTGAGAATTACCAAAATATGACACAGACACATGACTTGAGCACATGCTGTTGGAAAAATGGTGCCCATAGAATTGTTTACAGGGTTGCTACAAACCTTCAGTTTGCAAAAAATGTGATATCTGCAAAGTACAAGACAATGAAGTATGCCTGAATTACTTTGGCTTTCCCAGAGTTTTTGGAGATGTGTTTTCTGAGCAGATTACAAATTCTAAAGGAGTAATTTTAGAAGAAGAAAGTAATTATTTATAGTTTCTCAATTCACTAGCAGAGGGCTGTAGAGGTCATATTGAGGACTATGAAAAATGTATTGATGCTAGAAGGAATTGTTCACCTTCAGAATCAAAGGTAGCAGTCACTTAGTTTTAGTGTAGCAAATGAAAACATGTTTTAGTAAGTCACTAAAACAGTGTTTTGTACATAAATACTTGATAAATTGTGGAGTGACAATTAAGTGGTAAATTAAGTTCGCTTTTTGGGAATGTATATGTATGGTTCATGTAGGAGATACCATTTGTGGATTTGTCTTATCAGTCTACAATTTATTAGTTCGCTGAGGTCCCCCTTGTCATAAACAGGAGAGGACAAAGTAGCCGTGCTCATGGGTTCCTGCTTCTCATCTTCTCCTGTTTCTTTCTCTTTCTCCTCTAATGTGTTGATGGGTGAAATATCTGCAGTTGATCAAAGCCAGGTCAGTCAAATGTTGCACTGTCTGGAAATTTTCAAAGACTTCGCAGTTTCAGTTAGCTTAGCTTGAAAAGAAGGGCTGTGCACTCTATTCAAGCCATTCTAGAGCTTCTAATAACAGTGGCTAGATGATATCAACCACTTTTACTATCTGTGCAGTATCTCGTTCAGACCATACAACAACTTTGAAGATTGTTTAGTCTCCTAACAGGAATGGAGGCTTAAAGAGATGAAGTGACTCATCCATTTCCTCATTTCTAACTAAAGAGTGCACTAAATAGTAACTTACATATCTGATTGGTTGTTCAAATTCAACTATACAAATCATTCTTCTCAGAATGTGGGCTTTACATTTTAAAATCAAATAAAGTTTTTAGCTTAACATTTTCTTTCCAAATATATTTGACCATAGTCGTCTCTCCTTTTTAAAAAATGACTCTGTAACTGCTAGAGGAAATACAGTGTTTTATGGAACATGATATATGAACTGTGATTAGAGAGGCATATTGTATAACTGCAAACATGGGTAGAATTTTTGAATCTTGTTTTGAAGAACTTGTTTAAGTAGAACATTTCATAATACTTTTTATATTCTACTTTTCATATATATTACTCATTTTTCTTAAGTATCTCTTATAGCAGACATTTCCTAGCCCGATTTTCTTATTCTTAAAATGTTTTAATTAGTTAATATGTATTATGACATTTTTACAAGAGATAGAAAGTATCAGATGGTCTGAAAAAAATTAAAGGCATCTGATATTTTATCACTCTGGAGACCACTGTTGTTAAAAGTTTTGGTATGTCTTATAGATTGTTCTTCATGCAGTTATACATGTATAAATGTGTGTCATAGAATGTTGGTCACATTAAAGAGCTGCATTTTCTTTTGCAGCTCTATATCTTGTCCTATATCAGTTCATCAAATGATTGAGCACTGTACCTAACACTGTGTTGGGTGTAGAAAAGCACACTTCAAGGACGTTTCAAGGCAATATTAATATCAGCATGCAAATATAAATTTACTTGATTTTTGCAAAGGGAGGGACTTAGAAGTTTTTATTTTTATGAAATATGTTACTGTTGTTTGTACACTGTGAAAGTGATAAAATTAATTCAGTTTTGTAGTTCATATACCAAAGTGGCTTTCGTGGTCAGTGACATAACATTAAGTACAAGTATGGCTCCAAACACCCTGTTTTATAGATCCTGTTGAATACTTAGCTTGCTGTCAAGCTTTAACATGGTTGTGGATAATTTCTTTGCTTTTTTTGTTTTAAGAAAGGTTCCATCATGGAAAATTTTAAACAATGGAAAGACAAGTAGTATAGTGTACTCTCATTTACACCCCCTCCCATCACCTGGTGTCAGGATCACCTGTTTTGTTTCGGGGGGGGGGGGGGGG
>NW_007258896.1:1002681-1006559 GCF_000164805.1 Carlito syrichta | reverse complement strand
CTAATTTCTCATTGTCCTTCCTCCCCGCTTCTGTCTGCCAGATTATTTTAGGAGCAAATTCAGACATATGATTTCAACTAGAAATATTTTATTAGCTATCTGTAAAATAGGACTTTTAAATGATATGCTTATGTTTTTTGTTGGGTTTTGTTTGTTTGTTTGTTTGCTTTTTGAGTTGGAGTCTCACTCTGTTGCCCAGGCTGGAGTCCAGTGGCACACTCATGGCCACCTCAGCGTCAACCTGCTGGGCTCTGGTGGCTCGTCTGCCTCAGCCTTACAAGTAACCGAAGCTACAGGCGTGCACTACCATGCCTGGCTAATTTTTGATTTGTTGTAGAGACGAGATCTTACCAAGTTGCCCGAACTGGTCTTGAACCTGTGGGCTCAAGCAGTCCACTCACCTAGCCTCCCAAATGCTGGGATTACAGACTGATCCACTGAGCCTAGCCTTGCTTATGTTTTTATCTCTAAAAAATTTGTCTTCAAATATTTAGTCAATGATCATAGTTTCCCTCATGTCTCATCAATGTGCCTTTAAAAAGATTTGTTTGATAAGCATACTGTGAGGGTCATCATTGTAATTAAGCTTGATAGATCTCTTACATCACTCACCCACTCACCTTTATTTCTTCTTCTTCTTGGTGATTTGCTTTTAAAAGGACTAGGTGATTTATCTTGAATCCCATGGATTTTGCTGGTTGCATTTTCATGGTGGTGTTGACATTTTTCTGTTTTCTGTATTGTAAATTGGTACTGACAAAGATTTGGTCATATTCACATCTCCTACCCTCTCTTCCTCATTCTGTTCTTCCTTTTGAAAGACTATTATTTCGTAATTAGTGTTAGTAGTATATACAGTCTGATTTCCTCTCTCTGTGATTTTTGGCAATAGTTGTTGATTGTTTTCTAGGTCCTTTATTTCAGTAGGAGCTTCAAAAATAGCTATTCTCTTTCTTCATAGCTAGATATGATTCATATAAGAAAGACTGAGTAAGTGTTTAATTCTTCATTCACTAGTTTTTAAATAGTGAATTGGTTCCCTAGAATCATCCAAGAATAGAGAATGGGTTTTTATTTTTTTCATTTGAGTACCATTATGAATGCCTTTAAACAGTTATAATGTTTTACACTTTATTCAGTTATTTTTAACTGATACTCAAGTTGTTTGACCAGTGGAGGGGCCTATTCAAGTTGGCTTCTAAGTTCTTTTGACATAGTCCTAGTAGTTTGGAACTTTGCTTTCTGGTGTGATATGATAGTCCACAATCATCCTGTAATATTTCAAAAATCTCTCTTGACTTGGTGTCAGCTAGCTTTTCAGGGTACCCTGGTTACTTTTAGTAAGAAATAGTATAGCTGGCGTCTGGGCTTTATTAATGCTCATTATTCGTAGACTTTTTTAGGTCAGAGCTATGAAAACACACATGAATATAGATATATTTTCTCGAGTATATTCTTACTAAATTCATGGTCATGATGTTTTTACTTGATTGGTCTTGTAATCTCCCCCTCCACACACTAAAAATTCTGGTTCTAATGACATAAAACAATGATTCATTTTCTTTATTCTAAAATAATTAAAACCATCTCAGAAAAACAGTACAAATACTGCTACCAACAATATACTTAGTGAAACCGTTTTTTTCCTGAGTTTTTATAGTTTTTAGGGTTTATTCTACTGGAGATAAAAATTACTGTTTTTTAAAACATTTGGAATACTTTTTCGGTGTGTAATACTTACGCTATTATATGGATCCATAATTAAGTTCATTTGTTGTACTTGGCTTTTTAGTTTTAGGAGTTGCTTAAAATGTTTTCCTGCCTTATGCTTTAAAATATTTGCATGGTTCTAAAGTCAAATGTACAAGGACATTTTTTGGAAAGTGTGGCTTTTACCCCTGGTCCATTTAGCTATTCTCTCTCTCTTAGCATTTAGGTAGATTATTTCTTTTTTTGTTTTTGATTTGTCCTTCCATTTCTTTTTTTAAACATAAGCAATTCTATAAGTATAACAATTGTGCATGCGTGTGTGTCTGTATTTTGCAGTCCTTAATAGATTATTATGTTTTCTACACTTTTTAATTTAACTTTATGTCATTGAGGTTAATGGGAATATACGAAGAACAATCTTTATTTGAGTCAGAGTGTTACTGTGATGCCTAGGCTGGAATGCAGTGGCACGTTCACGGTCACTGCAGCCTCAACCTGCTGGGCTCAGGCGATTTCTTCTACCTCAGCCTCCCAAAATAGCCAGAACTACAGGAGTGTACCATCACACCCGGCTAATTTATTTTTATTTTTTATTTTTATTATAAAGAGGAGCTCTCACCAAGTTACCCAGGCTGGTCTCAAACCCCTGGGCTCAGGCAGTCCTCTAACCTCTGTCTCCCATAGTGCTGGAATTACAGGCGTTGCACCACCATTCCCGGCGAGAACAGTCTTTATTTCTTTCAATGACTTCATATTCCTTTGTGTGGCTATACTATAATTTATTCAAACAGTCCTTTATTAGTGAATATTTAGATTGCTTGTAGTCTTTTGCTATTACAAATAAGAGAAGTACTGTATTGAAAAGCTTTTATTTTTACATGTAGTGCTAGTTTATTTTTGGGATGAGATTGTAGGGGTGGTATTACAGAAGAAATTTTGCTAGTTAGTGCTAAATTCCTGTCTCTGGGGGTTGTTTTTGCATTATCAGGAATGTATAAGAGCACCGATTTCCCCACAGCTTCACCAACTTTGAACTTTGGTATGTTATGCAGGAGAATGAGCATCTGTTAGAGGCACTTTTAAAGCAGCTGTGCAGCGTGTGTGTGTGTATGTGTGTGTGTGTGAAAGTCATTACTGTAATGAACTGTGTGACCATGCCCAGCTTTCCAACTAGTCATTTGTTTGTAGTGTTTCTTATTTTCTGATTGAAGCAGTGTATAAATAATGGTTAGACTTAGTTGAAATGGTACTTTTCTACCTGGTCTTAAGGTGCATACTAAATTGTAATAACTTTTGACTGGACCTAAGAAATTGATTACTATTAAAAATGCTTTTAAGAATAAATGTGCTCAGATTTTTCTGTTACCTTATTTGCCTTTCTTAACGAGTGTTCCTAATCTGAACCCAAATTATTCCATTTTTCCAAGTATGGTTTATCAAGAGTACCACTGTAGTTGTGCAGGAGACAAGTTAATTACATATAATTTATGACTTTGGGCTGGACATTAAGTTTTGGTTCTCATGTGGACTCTTTGATTGTGAAAGACTGTACCCTGTGAGAAATGACTTTTTTCTCTGCATTTTGTTACTGCCTCACCATCAAACTATAACGCTCCCTCTCCTCCCACTTCTCTTGTTGGTACCTTTTGACAAGATGAATTTGAGAGTAGGAATGTTATAGATTCTCTCTTAAGGTGTTAATTTTGCAAATTAAATACTTACAGACTTAGTGAATGTAACTGAAAAGTAGAATTTAGCTGAGGAAACAGATGACTTGCTTTAGAAGAGTGACAATGAAATTTACTCTTACATAATTTGTATTCTGATCTAGAATGAACCTCATTGAGTCATGGAGTCTTACCATCTTTATGATATTTAATTCTGTAATATTAGTTCCTAGTACTACAAATGATTGTTACCCAATTTTCATTATCTCATGCCACAGTTAATTTGGTATTTTCTGAAGCAGCAGTTATTTTTTTGAATGCATATAATTTTTACCCTCAAGGAACTTTCACCCCCTGGAGACTGATGTATTGACAGTGAACTGGTAATTATACATTGTGCTGCAGGATGTCAAAAAGTGATGAGGGTTTTTGGCAGTTGAGAGGTTTTTTTTTTGTTTTGTTTTGTTTTTTGAGTTGGAGTCTCACTCTGTCGCCCAGACT
>NW_007258896.1:887092-1002607 GCF_000164805.1 Carlito syrichta | reverse complement strand
AGCCTTTCAAGTAGCCGGAATTACAGGCATGCGCTACCACGCCCGGCTGATTTTTTGATTATTGTAGAGATGAGGTCTCGCTGCCCAGGCGGGCCTCGAACCCGCAGGCTCAGGTAATGCACTCACCTCAGCCTCCCAAAGGCGCGGGACTATAGGCTGAGCCACCGAGCCAGGCTGGTTGAGAGTTTTTAAATGAAGCTGGAGAGAATTGACTGGAGTTGGAACCTATACCAGGCAAATGAGTAGAAATGGTATCCTAGGCCATTTCTTGACATCAGAAATAGGATCAACTAGGGTATGTTGTTGTGTGAATACTTGGCATGTCACAGTAGAAGGTATGGGGTGTAGTGATGTGTGTGTTAATATTTGAGACAAGACTGAGGTCTGAGGATAAAGGACCTTGAACACTATGTCAGAAGATTTTTTTTTTTTTCATTTTGAAAGTGGTACTCTTGAAATTTTAAGGTGAGAAGTTTTATGATATATTAATTGTTTTAAAAAGCTACCTTGATGACAGTGGGAGATTTGGGCAGAATAGGAAGTGATCAAAGGTAGCAGACATGATCAATCTTAGATAGCTCTGCTTAAAATGTTCTTCCTTGTGTTGGAATAAATACGTGTCTTTGAAACTTCAATTCTGTGATCTTTATCTACTTTGAATTCAAAACAGATATAATCCTTTAAACCTTAGAGCCTTTGACATATTTGATGACCATGCTTATGTCTTAAAGATGTCCTGCTGTAGCTAAAATGTAATTACCTAGTAGCTTTAGTTCTTTTGGGCCTTTTTTTTAAAAAAATTAAAAAAAAATAGGTTTTATGGGACGTGGTGTTGAATTGAACTTCAAAAGTGGTTGATGGTTTTTAAAGATACAGGAATGCCTGCCTTTCCTTCAGTGCTTTTCAAATGATATATGGTAAGAGACCCACTAAAAAATTTAAATCTGTTGTATCTTCTCATGAAATATAATAAAATTCGTTGTCAGAGAGGTAGATTTTTAAAAGACATAAATTTAATCCCATTTAAAACTTATATCAGCAGACATAAAATTATCCAGCCAGAATGCTCTAAAAGTTTCTGTACGTCCTTGATTTTAGTACTTGCAGACAGCATTCCAACAGCTCTGGTTTATATACCAGCTGTGACGTATCTGTGATATTTTAGGACCGTGAATTAACTTCATCCATGGTGTTCCACCTCCTCTACTTTTGTTCTTAGTTCTCACTCCCTAACTTTATTTGCTCCGTATTTTCAAAATAGAATTCATTTTAGAATATTGACTGGATTGTTTTTTTGTTCTATTTTTGGCTACATGTTCATTATGAACTTGGCTTAGCTTTATTTTAAGATAGAAGAGTACAAAGCAGTGTAATACGAATAAAATGCTTATTTCCGATTGGGTAGTATCACAGTACACTTTGTAGAGTCACTGCTTTTTGTATTTTAAATAGTTAAGAAAGACTTGAAATAATTATACTATTTATTTGAAAGTGTAGTTATTAAAATTTGAGATGTTCTTTGAGGGATAAAAGATGGACCCAGTGAAAATAAACTTTTGTTTTTGTCAGTAGTCACACTTTAAGTAACCTGTAGAACTTTAGCCAATTACTTAGCCATAGATCTAACTCCAGGATGAGTTAATTGTCCATGCCTAATGAAATGAGACATGAGTTTCAGTGAAAAGAGGGAGTCCATTTTACCAATAGATGCTTTTAATGAGCCCTTTAAAATTAAGTCTCGATTGGATTACAGTCAATTTAGTTAAGGAATATTTGAGCACCTTGTAGTTGTACGTAACAAATTTTTGTTTTAGAGGATTCAGCTCTCTTGACAGAATTAGTGTGTAATGTTGCTTATGTGTATATCATTATACTGCACCAATTGATTTTCTTTTTTAAGACCCTTTAACAAGAAAATTTGATTGAAAGATGTTTTTTCAGTCATATTAACAACAAATTGTTAGGCGGTTTCATAAGCCTAATGAGTCATCCTATTCTGTTCCACTCAAGTTTTATTTTTGTTTACTCCTTCAGTTAGGAGAGGCTACTACTAAACTATTTTGTTGCTCTTTTGATTTTAAGATATGTTCATTTAGAAACATATACAATTATTAACTCTTTTGATTTTAATGACAGTGTATGTATTTTTTTCTTTTTAATTCACAGATTTGTTATAGAACCAGTATGATATCACAGTCTGTGGTCTATATTTAGAATTTAAAAACAAACTTTGACCCTTACAATATTGAAATTGCACATCATTTTGTGAGTTGTTACATTTTTAATTATTTTTAAAAAGAAATTAAAAATTATAGCAGATAGTGAGGAATGTTTTAAAAAAGATCTATACAACTTTTACACTCAAAGTTGTTGCTGAATTAAAATACCTATATATGGCATTCTAACTGTAGAGGATTAATCACTTCATGTAAAAAATACTGTTTTTAAGAATGAAATGTGAAAAAAGTTTTATATAATTTCACCTTTGTAACTGATATGATTAATTTCTTAGTGGTAGCGTGTGTTCATTTTAGTGATGAGAGTATTGGATAATAAGAAACAAGGACTCAGAAGTCAGTATGTGCCTTTGAAGATGTGTAATATGATCAAGTGCTGCAGCAGCAAATTGTTTAAAATGTTAAAGCTTTAAAAGGAGTCACAAATAGTGGAAGTGAATGCTTAAGCTTATCTTATATAACCTAAAAATGAGTTTTTCTTAAGTTATGAAAGCTTTTTATGTTTAATGTATTAAAAATAAGGCAATACTTCTATTTATTCTAAATCCTAATCTTCCCCATTTAGAGGTAATTGTTATTTATGTGTTGTTACATGTTTGAGACCACATGTAGTTATATTTTGATTAAGAATATTATAACAATGTCCATAAAAATTCATCTACAACACTTTTTATTGGCTGTAAGTAGTATTTAATTGTACATATGTGTATTGAGATATATTTTTTATTGGAGTTTTTGAAACAGTTGTTTTTACTATGAAAATGCTGTGAAGAACATTATTATTTTAAAATACATTTGTAGAATTGGTTGGTTGCATCATTAAATTGCCTTTTAATGCCACTGTTTGAAATTGTAAGCCTATTAAGTAACAAATAAAGATGTTTGTATAATGAATCTTCTCTAAAATTGGGGATACCACTTTTTAAGGGGGACAAAAATACATTCTGTTAATTTGCATACAAGGTTAGATCTTATGGATATCTATTTAGATATTAATGTTCACTTTTGTATTGCTTGCCATTGCTACCACCTCCAAATCCTCACTTTGTATTTTCTTTTGATTCTCATTTTGAAAAATAAGTATACATTCAGAATAGTTGTAAGAGTAGTACAATGAATTCATTTATTCTCTTAAGCTAGATTTGTCATATACTGTTGGCCCTCCTTACTGAAGGTTCTGTACCTATTCAACCAACTGCAAGTTAAAAAACAACAATACAACAATAAAAAATAATACAAATAAAGAATACAGCAGTGATTTACATAACATTTACATTGTATTCGATATTATAAGTAATCTATAATTTAAAGTATACAGAGGATATGTATAGGTTATATGCAAATACTATGCCATTTTATATGAGGAACTTGAGCATTGGTATCTGAGGAGGGGCCCTGGAACTAGTTCCCTGAGAATATTGAGGGACAACTGTATTAGCATTTTTTTCATATGTGTGCACACAGGCACAGAGTTGATTTTGTATTTGAAAATTCACATACTTGGTAAAACCTGTAACCCTGAAACCTATACTTCCATCAGTTTCACAGTCCATCCATGGACTTATGCCCAGCAGCAAAAGTTTTTGAGTCACTCTAATACTTGTTTATAGCTGAGATAGAACAAGATGATATGCTGCCTTCTTGCATCAGCTCTCATTTTGTAAACAGATGTGCTTTTTCATCGTCTTATTTAGTGACTGTTTTTTTTTTTTTTGCCTTTTGTGCTTTTTATTGGTGATTTTGCTGATTAAAATGTCCCCCAAGCATAGTGCTAAGTTGCTGCTTAGGATTACTAGGCTCCAAAAGTCTGTGATGTATCTTATGGAAAAAATATTTGACTTAGAGAAGTTTCGTTCAGGCATGACTTACTGTGCTATTGACTGTTACAGTGTTCATGAATCAACAGTGTATATTAAGTAAGGTGTCTTTAAACAAAAACACACATCATAGAGCTATATATATTGATCAGTTAATGAAAATGTGACCAGTGGTCTATGGGAGCCTAACCTTATATTTTTTCCAGAAGCAGTATGTGTAATTCAGTGTTCTTGTGATTTTAACTATCACAAATAATGAAAATTGACTTTATGTATGTATGTATGCATATATATACACAATAATTATTACTGTTTGCTAAGTCATTTGAGACATTATGATCCTTTATCTCTATTTTAGAGTACATTTCCTAAAAAACAAGACATTATTTTACATGAAGGTACCTTTGTCACATTCTGCAAATTTAATGTTGTTAAAATGTTATTATTTAACAGATAATCTAAATTTAAATTTTTCTAATTTCTGTTAGTTGTAAATTTTTTTTCTGACCCAGAATCCACTCCAGATCACACATTGCATTTATTTGCCATATTTCTCAATCTCCTATTTGGAACATTCCTCTGCCTCTGATTGTCTTTCATGATTTGGGTTTGTCTTATTCTCATGACTAGATTCAGATCATGCATTTTTGGCAAGGATGTTTTAAAAAGTAATGTGTCCTCAGACATCACATTAGCAGTTAGGTGACACTTGTTTGCCCCATTTTTGGTAATGTTAACTTTGCTCATTTGGAAATGGTGTCAGCCATGTATTTTCACTGTAAATGTAACTTGTCCCCCTTTGAAATAATAACTAATCTAAGGAGACATACTTTGATACTTTGTAAATTTTGTTTTCTTAATAAACTTTTGCCCCATGGATTTAACATTGGTAATGACTTGCCCAAGTAAATTTTCACCATTTGCCATTTCCCTATCATTCCTTTTATATTTGTTAATTGACATTCAGTTGTAATGAAGATACTGCCTGTCATTTCTGATAGGTTAAGATCTCTTTTATTTATTTATTTATTTATTTTTGAGTTGGAGTCTTACTCTGTCGCCCAGTCTGGAGTGCAGTGGCCGCTCCCGGCCACTGTAGCCTCTACCTGCTGGGCTCTGGTGATCCTTCCGCCTCGGCCTTCCAAGTAGCTGGAACTACAGGCGCGCACTACCACGCCCGGCTAGTTTTTGATTTATTGTAGAGATGAGGTCTCGCCAAGTTGCCCAGGTGGGTCTCGGACCCGCGGGGTCAGGCAATCCACTCACCTCAGCCTCCCAAAGCGCGGGATTGCAGCCTGAGCCACTGAGCCCGGCTAAGATCTCTTTCTATATTACACATATTCTCCCATATCCCATACCTCTGTTGATTTTTAAATTTGTATCTCTTGCCTGGATTGCTTACCTAAATTTGAGACTGTTTGTTGTCTTTATTTGGTTGAATGATGATTGTGGTGGTGGTTGTGGTGACAGCAATGGTGGACTGGTATTATTACAAAGGTTTCCAACACACAGAGCTGTGATTCAGGCACTGCTGTTAGTATTCCATAAGAAATAACTTATATTTACCCTTCCTTGAACAGCCCTTTGAGGTAGCTACTGTTGTTATTCTAGTTTTAGAGATGAGGAAAGAGAGTGAAGGAGGTAAAGTTCCTCCTTTGGCTAGTGAGTTGCTTAGCCAGGATATGGTTTGAGTGCCTGAGTTTTAAGTACTACATTGTACCTGCCTCAGTAGTCTTCTGATTTCCTTTTTTCCATTCTTCCTGTCTGTTACCCTCCAGCAACCAGGGTGATTATTAAAAAACAATCCTCCAGTGTATTTTCATGTTTTCAGTTAGAGGCAGGTCTTTACTGTGGCAACAAGGCCTTGTGACTTACTGTCTTCCCTTGTTTAGTCTTCTATTCTTCCCTTCTCTTTAAGCTTCCACCTTTTGATTCTTTGAACATACACATTCTCATTGTAGGGCTTCGGTCTGGCTGTTCCTCTGCCTGGAATACTCTTCCCCTGATATCTGTATACATTGGTTTGTTACTACATTTCAGATTCCTGTTCTGTCTCATTTTTCAAAGCGACATTTTAAAAAAGAAAAAAAAAACATTAAAATTGTAATATTCAATATATATCGATAACAAACAATGAATGCAAGTCACCTTTGACTTCTGCAGTTACAAGAGATACTCAAAGTGGTTACCATCAATGTCCAGAAGCTTCTAATTAAACACACACACACACACACACACACAAAGGTAATAGATGATAATACATACATAGTAAAAGTAATACATAGATAACACCTCTTAAAATGTGTATACATTTTTTGCCACCCCTTGGTTATATATTACTACCCCCCACTAAGGAGATACATTCATTGAGAGCAGAATTGTCTCTTTTATTCACTGCTCTGTCATCAATGATAGAATTGTACATGCCTACCATGTGGTGTGTGCTCCAGTAAATATGTGTTGAAGGAAGTAGTTTGTTTTTTAGTTTTGCTTATAATTATTTTGCATAATGAAATTATCAATTGAACAATTGAAAACCATATTTTATGTGGTTTTGTGAATTCTGTCTTGCCCAGTAATTTTATAGATATTTGCTGTTTTGTACTATCATTAGTTTTATTTATTCAGTAAATCTTAAATTCTTTTGGAAATCATTTCATTCTATAGGGTATGATTGGAAATTCCACTCTTTGCCATTTATTTTCCTTTTTAAAACAATTTTAATGGCTTAAAAATTCTGATTGCTTTTGATAATTATATAGTTTACAAATGCAGGCAGTGTTTTCACAAAAATAAATGTACAGTGATTTGAAATACAATAAATAAAGGTAATGCCTGGCCTTCCAATAAAAAATATTTAACGATTGAAAAAATATAATTATATAATTTACTTTTTTGGTATATTAAAAATGTGAGATTTACAGTTTTGAAATTCTCTTAATAGAAATTTTTTAAAGAATAAATTTTGATATAGTAATTTCAGTTTTGAGTAATTGACTCTTACTGTATAGATGAGAATTTACCCAGGCAATTCATTTTTTATGTAGATCTCAATGTCTAGATCTCAATATAGTTCTTTGGAAGAATGACATTATGTTTTGGTTTGCCTAAGACAGTTTTTAGCTATACTTAACTGTCTAGGTCTAATTTTTAATAGTAACTCCATTCACTTCAAAGCCTCCTGGTTTGGATGTAAAATTACATAGTAACATTAAGATTTTCTTTTTCTTTTTTTTTTTGAAAGGAGGATTTATTGAGAGGACAGAAAAGCTCCCACAGTGGGAGAGGACCCGAGGAGGTTGCCTTGGTGTTGTTTTGGTGTTAGTGCAACTTACTTCTGCAAAACATTAGCGTCATTCTTAAATCTTCTTTTGTACCAGCTATTATGAGATTTGTCGTAGAATGATATTGTGGCCTTGTGAGGTTTTTGGTAAAAAATTAAAATGTTAGTTTAAGTTTGTTTCAGTATATTATTGTTAAAATAAGAACAATATTTTATATGATATTTGGAGAAAATAACTTACAGAAAAATATGTAAATCGGGATCATTGTGTCGTCTAGTACCTTCTTGATCCTTGTTTGCTATAGAATTTGATGTTCTATATTAGTTTGTTCCTACCAGCAGCCATGGTAAAAAAAAAAAATGTGTATATACACACACATATATGCATAGGAGTTAAGGGTGCCATATATATGTGTGTGTGTGTATGTATATATATGTATGTATATGTGGGAGGCATCCTCAACTTCTTTCTACCTTTAGTCATTTAACAAGTGCACGATTGTGTGGCTTAGGATTGTCTTGTGATCCCACTGTTGCTTTCTTGCCACCATTGGTTGAGTAATGTGGGCGTTCTTTTTTGCTTATACTTCTATGAGCTCTTACATGCTCTTTCCCTTCCAAATAATTTGTACAGTTTTTGTGTATTTTTCAGTTAAGTTAGTTTTTATGTTTCTACTAGTATCTTATTGGTGTATTTGTTTGTGTGCATTTGTCTGTTTAGGTATGTGTAAGGCAGTAGTACTCTGTACAGAGAAATAAAATCATAGTTTCTTCTCACTCATTGCTGAGCAGATAAATGTCTCGTTTCCACTACCTGACTTATATTTGGTTACTTTAAATTTGTATTTGATTATTTAAACTTTGACAGTAATTTATACAATAAATATAATTTCACCTCTCAACTTTTAGAATATCGTGTGTACTAGGCACTTTTCTTTTACTTATTGCTATAAAACAGCTAAGATTTTTGCATCAAGGCTGTCCTAACCATTTGTTCAAGTCTTTTCATGTATTTTGAAACTTCAGTAGGAACTTGTAGCTGTTTAGAAGCCTCTCAAAACACATTACTTTAGAACTTAAAATTTTTTTAATGTAGTTTTTATAGCAGCTTATAATTATCAGTAGAAAATAAAGAAGTTACCATGAATTTATATTTAGAGCATTATATTTGTGTAGAACTAACTGGTAGAGTAGTTTTTAAATTAAAAGAAACAAAAGCATTTTGTATATTTAGCAAAATGGCAGAAATCATTTGGCAGAAAATAAGACTGATTATTGTCCTTATCAGGTCACTGATAGAGATTTTTCAAAGTGGAACATTCTGTTGTAGTTAAGGCTGAAATGTGGTAAATAAACTAGAATTATCTTTGACGTCCTCTGTCACAACTAGTTAGAGGATTTCTGGGAGTCTCTGGGACTAAGTTCAGAACACTTGCCATCCCTAACCTCCCTCACATCATCCCAAACCTTGAGCCCTGGGTTTGTTTAATTAGCAATTGCTTTTGTCATTAAACTAGTTTTAGTTTGTGTGTTACTTGTACAAATGAAATACCCAGTCCTGTGCTGTCCAGTAGGGTAGTATCTTAGTTCATTTGTACCACTCTAGTAAAAACCTGAGACTGGGTAATTTATAAAGAACAGAAATTTATTTCTGACCGTTTTGAGGCTAGGAAGTCCTAAAAGCAGGGTGCTAGCAGGTTCCATGTCTGGTGAGAATTCAGTCTTCCCTTCCAAGATGGTACTGTGTTGCTGTGTCTTTCAGTGGGAAGGAATACTATGACCAGCTCCCTTCATCAAGCCCTTTTAATGGACATCTGGGTTAGTTCCATGTCTTTGCTGTTGTGAAAAGTGCTGCAATAAACGTGATCAACTTATATTATTTAGAGAATCATTGGTTTCAGAGTGTTTTCCCTTGTTGACAATTTATTTTAAGTAGTATTGAAAATAATCCAGACTGGGCACAGTGGCTTACACCTATAACCTCAGCATTTTGGGAGGACAAGGTGAGAGGATTGCCTGAGCCCGTGGGTTTGAGAACAGCCTGAGCAACTTGGCGCAAGACCTCATCCCTACAATGAAGAAAAATAAGCTGGACGTGGTGGCACATGCCTGTAGTTCCAGCTACTTGGAAGGCTGAAGCAGAAGGATCGCCTGAGCCTAGCAGGTCAAACCTGCGGTGACCATGAGCCTATCACTATACTCCAGCCTGGGCGACAGAATAAGACTCCCAACTTAAAAAAAAAAATGGAAAAAAAAATCCAGAAATTGTTAATGATTGAGCTCTTTTATTTATATTTACCTAGATACTTGACCTATTTGAAATTTTTAGAGCACTGATAAGACAGACCTAATCTAGACACAGCAAGTGTGTTTATCTGCAATAAAGATATGAAGACTGTCACAGACTCATCACTTTAGAGGAATTCTCCTTTCATGATATGATTAGATGAAAACAAAGTGTCTTATCAAGCTGGCAAGGAAGACCAGGACTCGTGACATTAAGTGCTAGGCTTGATGAAACACATGCTCAAACATGTGAGTTGGTTTCATTTGCATCACCAGCAGTGTACATTTAGTTTAACATTAAATGGCAAGTTATTCAACGAAGTTCTTGTCCCTCATACAGTGTTATTTTCAAATATCTATTTATTTGTCAATCCTATGTCCTCACCTTTTAAAAAATTAGGCCATCTGTATTCCTTTCACATGGTCCCCTACCCCCCATCTAGCTCATTCTTTCTTTTTGCCTTGCAAATTGTATTAAACAATTTAGTAAATGTTTTTCTATTTCTTACTTTGGGCCAACCACAAAATTGGGAGGTTCTTGATCTTATGGAGCATAACTTAGAAAGGATGACAGAAAATAAACAAGTACATGAACAAGTCAATTTCATACAGGGATAAGTGCCATGAAAATATTAGTTAATATAAGTGGGGTCTGTGTCGCCAGGGAAGTATTCTGAGGAAGTGTCATCTAAGCTGAGACTCAGATGTCAGGGGATTGACATGGGAAGATCTAGAGGCTGAATGTTGCTGTGAGAGCAGGTGCGAAAAGCACTCTGTTGTAAGATTGAACTGTCCAAGGAATCAAAGTAAGTGTTGGTGCAAGAGTGGGGAAAGGGGAGGTTTATGAGGTGGTCTCTGTCCACACCCTTCCCTATAGGCATGGTAAGGAATTTGAATTTTATTGAGAAACCACTAGGAAGGCACTTGACAGTTTTAAGGAGACATGTGATAAGATAATTTTTTTAAAAAAGAGTTCTCTTGGCTGGGCACAGTGGCTTACACCTGTAATCCCAGCATTTTTGGAGGCAGAGATGAAAAGATTGTCTGAGCCCAGGCCAGGGGTTCAGGCTAGCCTGGACAACTTGATGAGATCTCGTCTCCCCAATAATTAAAAAAAAAAAAAAATCGACCAGTCATGGTGGCACAAACCTGTATCCCAGCTACTTGGAAGACTGAGGTGGAAGGATCACCCGAGCCCAGCAGGTCAAGGCTGGGTGGATGTGAGGATGCCACTGTACTCCAATCTGGACAGTGAGACTCCCGACTCAAAAATTAAAAATTAAAAAATATAAAAACAGTTCTCTTATAGCAGTTAGAGAATGGATGTATGCACAGAGTTGGGTAAGAGTTAGCTGTTGGAGTTGTTGAGATGGGAGATGGTGGTGTGAGCTAGATTATTCCAGATTCTTTATATCAACACTATCATAGTACTTCAGTCTTTGCTAATCTCCTTTTGCTGAATTTCCAAAGCACTTGTTCTCTAAATATACAGTGCAGTGTTTATATTAATTATATTGTTTGCTCTTGTTTCCTTACCCAGATTGTATTCCCCAAGAGTAGCAATTTATATTTCTGATTTCTTCAGTGAAGTATAGACATAGTTGGTGCCTACTTTAAAAAAAAAAAAAAATCATGCTTACCACAGTTCTTCAGGAGTTTTTTTATTTTCTGAAGAAGAGGAGCATTAAATAGTGAAGAAGAAATACTTAAAAAATTTACTGAGATATAAACAGTAAGACAATTGAATAGAAGTTGAGGTTAAGAAGCAAAGTTGAAATTTAAAACCTAAAAGTAAAATTCATTGCCAAGCTGGAGACAATATGTGAGCACATTTTGCAAAGAACATTGGTGACCAGTATTAGGTTTTCAGGTCAAGTCCACACACAAAACTAACAATTTTTTATATTAGTGAGGTACAGGTGTTCCCCCTCCTCCAAAGTATACATGACTCCCACAAGAACACCTGCTTATCACTCGTAATGTAAACCTGGAAAGCAACGTGAAAATAGTGTCTCAGTCAAATGGTTGGAATATTTAGTAATACTTGGTAATCTTTTTTATTTAGTTTGTTTATAATAGGTGTTATTTAATAGAGTTTTAAGTTGTTTATTGAATGAAATATTAAACTGATTTTATGACAAACCTTGAAGTATCCAGCTCCCAGTAGATAATGTGGATTAAGGCGTGTGCTTTCCTTTGATCGCTCAACTTGTTCTCCACCCAACACTGGCATGTGTTGCTCACTAGGTAGCCAAGAGAGGTTTAGTCCATGGATGTGCTTTGAATGTTTTTAAAGGGTTTTTTTTTTTTAAAAGCCAAAGCATTTGAGACAGAGATATTTTTTAGACAATAGTTGTTTAATGACCGCTTGTATTCTAAGAAAGGAGAATGGGCCTGATTGCTCACAATCTGACATTTGAAAAAGTATTTTTCTGGATCTTTTTCATTTGCATATCTAATTGCTGTGCAATCAAAACTAAGTGAACTGTAGCTACACAAAACTCTAAAATGAAAGGCAATCATCTTTATGGGGAGGAAGGGAAACTCGTTTCTATGCAAGCTAGCCTGAATATTAGCATTATAGTCTTCTTGTGTTTAATTATAGGTGTCTGACTGAGCAGCAGATTTATGCTTGTGTAATAAAGAAGTGAATGTGACCCTGAAACACTAGGTCGACTTTGTTGTAACTGAGCATTGGCTTTGAGAGACGTTAGCATCCATTGTGTATTTTCGTGATAAGGGATTGTGCCAGAATGACTGTTAATTACCTGCTTTGTTTGATATGGAAAGTAGTGATTTTACACTTTTCTTCCCACCAGTGACAGCACTCAATTAAAACTTGTATTAAGCAGCTATAATGCCCTTGTTTATCTTTTGGGAAGACATGAGGTGAAGAAAATTAACTTTATTTTTTCCAGCTGTTTGTTGGTAGCTTTGTTTTTGGTATATCATTTGAGGATAAAAAAATCAAAAAACAAAACACTTTGTGGTAAGATGTATACTTTATGGTTTTATAGACTTTAAACATTTTATTTATATCTTGCTGCCTCATGGAAAGGGTTATAAATTTAAGAGAGATTTTATATTCTTAATATTCTTAAATGTCATTTGGAAGTTTTGTAGCCACTAATAATCAGAGCTTCATTCTAGTTAAAACTCTTTTTATATTTTAACCCATTTGAACTTAATGTTGCATCAGTAGATGCTTCTTGATAATTTAAATTCTGAGAGAGCAGGTTCAGCCTGGACCAAAGTTAAGATAAAGCATTCAAGATTGAACAATATAAAATATTGACTACTTGGGTAATCTTTAGCTATTATTTCTTAAGAACTCCTGAATTTTTACCTCCCTAAAGTTTTTGTACTAAAAAGGGGTCTCCATTGTAATTTGAATCGCAAGTTTGAGAAAAACATTTTATATTTTAGTAAATCAGAGGTATTTTAGTTATTATGAGATTTTTCCCAATCAAATTGACATTTCAGTTGATCTGTTGTATAATTAATGCACTTGTTATTTCAAAGTGTTTTTCCTAAAATATAATTGAGGGATCAATCAGTAAAATCTAAGATTAAGAAAATTTTCTACTTTGTGCAGTACATCTGTAGCCACAAGAAGTTTCATTGAACAAATAAAGAAGAATGCCTTTTCATGTCACATGATTTTGTGATATTTGCAAAATCTCCCAAGTGTCAAATCTAGTTCCTAGATTTTATTTTGATTTTTCAAAATAATTTATACCTCTTGGGCAATATTTTGTAGACAAAGTTGTTTTTTACTATATTGATCCCATATAATATCCACATCTCTAATCAAGCACTTAATATTTTCTGTAGTTGATTACAAAACTTTTTAAGAATAGTAACTGTATCTCAGTCATCTCTGTAACATGCACAGTGCCTGGCATATTGTAGACACTCTGGAGTGCTTAAGTAATGTGACTCATAGTATCTTACATTTGAGTTAATCACTGGAATTTTAATATCTACTATTGAATTAACTTAGTATTTTTATACACAATTAAAGTCCTTTCAGTGTTGTATTTTGAGATTACATTACCCACCTACCTTTATCCCCTAGTTCCCCACCTTCACCCACTGATAGCAATGTTGGTTAACATGTGTGTATATAGCTTTATCTGTTGTGAACCAGAAACACATAGCTGTAAGTAAGGACTAAACTAGAACACCCATTTGGTTTTCTGATGATGAAGAGCAAGATAGTAAGGAAAGTGAGCATCAGTAATGGGTACTGAAGCAAGTCTTCCAAGAATAAACTGGGCTTTGGGTGTACCACGTTACCAGTTAAATTGAGGTTAAAAGCTAGCTATGCCTGCCATCTTAGGAAATGTTCCTGGTAGCAGGAGGAAGGATAGTGTTGAAACTGGAACGAGGGCCAAGCAGCCAGATGGTCTGAATACTGGATTATTGATATTCTTATAAAAGGAAGAACTATCAAAACAAGAACTTGAGAGCTTCTGCTTCTAGTTATGAATCAGTACATTTCTGTTAGATCAACTTTTCTGCAGTTGGCACCTCTCAAATTTACACTACAATACCTGCTACTCCAAGGAACTGGAGAAAAGCACAAGCAGAATCTGGAAAAGAGTTATTCCTTAGAGTAGAGAAGTTAATATGGGGAATACTTGTTTGCCTGGTGTTTAGCCTGAAGCAAGGCACAGTGGGTGGTTCTAATCCTGACCTGTAGAAATCCCTGTAGATGGAGAAAGGGAGAGAGAAATTCAAGCTGACCTCAGGATTACACATCTGTAGAATGGACGTAAAAGTATCTCAGCTAAAGATGTGAATTGAGACTAGAGTTGGCACCCAAGAGATAATGTTTATAGTTCTCAATTAAATGAAGATAATTGCCTATTAGAAAACAAACAGTACAAAGCAAAAACCCTCAAAAGAAAAATAATCTAGAATCAGCATATGGATCAAAATTAAACTCTGAAAATGAATCACTTTCTCCATAGAAAACAAACTGATAACCTCTTTGGAACTAAGAGACAGATTTTTAAGACAACACATGAAAAGAGTCTTCACAGAAAAATAGAAACAATAAAAGGAGCCAAATAGAAAATTTAAAACTGAAAAACAATATCTTAAATATAAAATTCACTAGATTATTAACTTGAGGAAGTAGTATGTGCATTTGAAGACAAAGCAATAGAAATTTTCTGTTGTAAAGAACACGGAGGAGGGGTTGACAAAAAAAGAGAAATAGCATATCAGATGGTCTAAGATATGTATAATTGGAGTCCCAGAGAAAGAGAAGAGGGTGAATGAGAACACTTGAAAAAATATTGGCTGAGAATGCCACATGTTTGAATAGTGAAAGTCATATATGTACAAATCCAAGATGCTCAACAGTGGAAAATGGGAATACTTAACTCATTATCACAGGTTGATAATTACTGTTGTTACCATGATACCAAAACAAAGGATCAATATTCTTCATGAATATGGTTGTAGATATTTTTAATAATATTATATCAAATTGAATCTCAGGATAGATACAAATGATATACTTCATTATTTCCAAGTGAGGTATAAAGGAAGACCTCAAATTATTTCCAGACTTCTTGACTGTTTATGTAGAAAATTCTAAGGTATAAAAAGATCAGTCCAACAAGAAGAGATTTTGATCTTAACTCTGTATATATTAAGTAACATAGCTTGAAAATATATAAAGCAAAAATTAAAAAACTAAATGTAGAAATACACATATCCACAACCATACTTTAAACATAACTACTAATAATAGAGCAAGTAGACAAACTCTCAGCAAGAATATGGGTGATCTGAGCAACATAATTAGCAGACTTAACCTCTTATCAAAAAAGTACATTGTACCCAACAATAACATAATTTGCACTCTTTTAAATAAAGTGTACATTTTGTCACCGTTTTAAAGTGTACATTTGAAACATTTTGTGAGTCTGACCATGTGCTGGTCTGTAAAGAAAGACTTGGGAAATTTCAGAATTCTGAAAGTATTCCTACTGTATTCTTGAATCACAGTGGAATTGAGCTGCAAGTCAGCTGAAAATTAAAAATTAAGGGTTGGCCATAAAGGGTTGGTGTTTATTTTGACTGTAGACTCTAGGAAAAAAAAAAGTAGGTAGATCAAAAACATAATAAAAGAAAGAAGTAAAACAAAGAGCAAAATTTAGTAAATAGAAAATGTACTGAATATTTTACGGTAGTCTCCTTTTATTTGTGGTTTTGCTGGTTAATCTATGGTACAATACAAGATTTGAGGAGATATATTTGCTTAAGTTTTTTCATAGTATAGTTATAATTTTTCTATTTTGTATTCTTTTACTTTACCTAATTTATAAGTTAAACTTTATTACTGGTATGTATACATAGGGGAAAATGTGTATATAGGGTTTGGTACTATCTGGTTTCAGGCATCCACAAGGAGTCTTGGAGTGTATTTCCTGTGGATAAGGCGGGAGGTGGCTACTATATTGGTGATTAACCAAATAGAGGATGTTTCTTTGGAAATTTGCAAATGAGATAAATTTTATAAAACTTGGTTTAAAAAAAAAAAAACAGAGAAGCCGAACTGAATTTGATCACCAAGGAAAAAAGCAGCCAACTTAATTGACAGAAAGCTTGAAGTTAATGTAGAGTTTTTATGTATATGCAAAATATCTTTTTCTAGTCTTAGTCCTTCCTATCTTTTCATTGTATCCTGTTATGCTGTAATATACATTACAAGGAAATTGTAAGTGAAATTAATTAGTGAACTCCTAAGACTTTCTTTTTTGTGGTTGCAGTTTTTTTGTGTGTCTTTGCCTGTTGTGTTTTGTTTTGAGTTGCCACCTTACTCTGTCTTTGAGACTGGAATGCAGTGGCATGGTCACAGCTCACTGCAGCCTCAACCTCCCGGGCTCAAGTAATCCTTTGCCTCGGCCTCTCAAGTAGCTGGGCTACCTCAAGTAGGCATGTGCTACCACTCCCAGTTTTTTGTTTTTTTTTTGTAGAGACGAGGTCTCACTGTGTTGTCCAGCTCCCTGTTCTCAAACTCCTGGGCTCAAGCAGTCTTCCCACCTCTGCCTCCCAAAGTGTTGGAATTTACAGGCCTGAGCCACTGCACCCAGCCTTCTAAGTCTTTCTCATGGAGTTTTGTATCAGTTTTCTCTCAGTTATGTTTTGCATGCTATATAGCATTCTGTGCTATCAAGAATGTTTGATGATGCAACATGTTTAAGAGTGATTTATTATTCTGTTTTAGAATTTGTTCCCAAACCGTCACAAGTTTTAATACACATTGTCAAGAAATATAAAGGGCTTGAGATTTTTATCTTGTAAGCTAACAAGTTTGCTTGCCATCTCCTGAATCAGAAGCTGTACTTAATTATGTACCAAAAAAAGCAGTAACAGATTGTCAGTGTATTTGCCCTGATGCTCTGAGCCCTGGTATGTACAGGGTGATGCAGAGGCCAGATGATACCTGCACTCAGTGGGCTGCATTTCAGCAGAGCAGCCCAGAGCCAAGGTCCCAGCACTTTGTGAGCAAGCAGCAGAAAAAACATTTCCCTACCGTGTGATCTCCTTGTGACCTGCTTAGTGCCTATGTAACTACAGAAACTGCTCAATATTAGGAAATAGCTAAACCTTGCACTCTGGCATACTCAGTGAGAACACACAGGGCTGCTCATGGCCGACTGTCTAACCCAACAGTGGTTAGCCAGGGACAGCTGTGTCCTGCTACCTAGCTTATGGCAGTAGACTTGTCCAGTTTTACAGTTTTGAAACTATTAGAATATTTTTAAAGAAATTTCTTAGAATAGAAATTGAGGGCCAAGTGAGAAATATTGTAGATATTTTTAAAATCATGGAGAATGCAGTGAACAACTTTAGAGCTATAAATTTGAAAGCAGATATTACTTAGTCTTTATTTTAAAGATATTGCTTTCCAAATTAATATTATAATTCATAAAAATCTGTTAAGAAATTCTAACCTTTATTTGGTGGAGCTGAATAAGTTGATTTTAAAATCTTAAGATAGTAAAACTGTCCATTGGTAATTTGGGACAATTCTAAAAGAAGAGTAAAACAAGAATGGAAGCATGCTTTGAGATCATTTAATTTCTTTCATTTTTATCATTGTTTGTATTACTGAGGTATAGCAGGTAGACCAGTGGAATTAGACTAAGAGCTATTTTATTTTAGTAGGATATGTATGTGTGTGTATATTGTGGAAAGAAGGGGTAAACAAAGATAAATTTGTATGAGATGTGGGAGGTGTGATTACTTGATAAATGATGTTGGGATAGTTGGGTTCCCATATGCAAGAAAAAAAATTTAATGGAGTGAACACTTAAAATAGAAGAGCAGAAACCTCAGCCACTAGAAGATATTGTAGGAGATACATATTTGTGACTTCAGAGTAAGGCAGGGTTATTAACTAGAAAACGCATAAAGGAAGATAGATAGATAGAACAGTATTGAAATGTTAACAAATTTTGTTATGCAAAAGACATTGTAAACTATTAAGAAACAAATGACAGGGTGGGAGTATATTACAGTACATATATACAATATATGTCACAAAGTGTGCGTATTCAGAATATATAGAGAATTTATTTAAAACAATTTTGAAAGATTATAAATTCAGTTGCATAATGGGTAAATATGTGAACAGGCGATTCACAGCAAAGGAAACAAGTGAACAATCAACATTTGAAAAGATGCTTTATCGTATTGATATTCAAATGAATGCACATTTGTATTTAATGAGAATACTGTAGCATTTGATGCCCATTAAGTTGTCAAAATTAAAAATATGACCTATATCTAGAATTTGAAGACACATGAATTCCCATACAGTGAAATCAATGTAAATAGGTACAGCCATGTTGGAAAGCAGTTAGCAGTGTCTACTAAAAGTGTATTATAATTTTTAAAAGACAGTTCTATTTGTTGACTGTCTTTTAGTTTTAGTATGTGTTAGTTCCTTAATAGTATATGTAACACTGTTACATATGTGTTAACTCTTACATGTGTGTTCTGGTAGATAGGTATGAGGATGTTCACTGTGGCATTGTTTTCACTATAAAAAATTGGAATCACTGTGAGTGGCCATAAGTGGAGAGATAGAAAAATAAATTGTGGCCTCTTCATTTGGTGGAATATTATGTGGCAATGAAAATGAGTAAATTTGATCAGATACACTTGATTCAATATATACTCAATCTTGAAACAGTAATGTTCCAAAAAAAGCAAAAGTTTTTAATGATTCTACATATTTTTGTTCCATGCTAAAAATTGTTAATTTGTATATGAAATAATTTGAAAAGGGAAATTTATCACATAGTGATATGGTAACAAGTTCTGTTGTATATGAAGTGGAATGTCAAGATTTTTTTTTTAGCCTGTTAAACTTTTAAAAGATACATTAAACATCAAATTTTTTACTTTTTTGGCATAGCTAATCAACTACTGTTTTAAAGTACAAAATAAGTGCAGCAATTGATAGTTACTAAGTAATCAGAGATTTTCACTTAAAAAAATCTCTCAAATCTGTCACCTCATTGTGATATAATCTGATTATTTATATAGGGAATTATTTTCAAAAACAGTGCCTTAGGATGGAATAGTAGAAAACTACATGCAGTTTGTATTCTGCAATGTAAGGCTAAATGAGAGTAATATTGTTTTATGGATCCTTGATTAATGTCTTTCCTAAGTGCAGGCTTTGTAGAAAATCAAAAATACATATGCTTGCATACATCACTTACACAAACAAAAAGGCATTCTACTCTGTGTCTGTCTGTTGCTTGCTTCTCAGTAATAGGAAGACTTGTTTTAGAACAAGTGCAGTTTCTAAAAATTTGTCTTAAATTACCTATATCTAGTTAAACTTGAAGGTTTTTTTTTATTATACCTTTAATGGCTTGATGACTTATTTTAAGAAAATAAGATTTTAAATTTTTTTGTCTTAACTACTTTTCATCCTGTTTATTGTATTAATTTAATATATTTATTAAAGAAAATTTTTTCACGCTGAAATGAACACTTTTTGCTTTCTTAGCAGTGTAGATTTAGGCCAAAATATTTGGCATTCTACAATAGATTTAAACTTATTATTATTATTTTTTTGAGTTGGAGTCTCACTCTGTCACCCAGATTGGAGTGCAGTGGCCGCTCCCGGCCACCACAGTCTCGACCTGCTGGGCTCTGGCGATCCTTCCACCTCAACCTTCCGAGTAGCTGGAACTACAGGCGTGCGCTACCACGCTTGGCTAATTTTTGATTTATTGTGGATATGAGGTCTCGCCAAGTTGCCCAGGCGGGTCTCGAACCCGCCAGCTCAGGCAATTCACTCACCTCAAACTCCCAAAGTGCGGGATTACAGGCTGAACCACCGAGCCTGGCTGATTTAAACTTATTTAGTTTTAAAATAATCCTGAACATATTCTGACTATGACTACATATTGATTAAAGTTAGCCTCTGGGTTCCTGTCGTGGGCTGTAATGATGTTATTGACGTAATGGGATGTTTTAAATTTTAATTTAGAATTTTTATGAAAGTGAAACTGTAAAGAAAAGTATATCAGGCTTTAACCAGAGAATCAGTACGATATACACACACACACAAACCACACTTCTTTTTTTTAATGAGTAATTGGCTTGTGCAGTGTGTTCATGCTGGCTAGTCCAGAGTCCTCAAAGCAGACAATCAAGAAGATCCAGAGGGCAGAGAACAGCTGTAAACCCAGTTGGTGTTCAGAGTAGCTGAGCTTAGAAGCCCTAAGCCTTCTTTTAAAGACATGTAATTGAATAAGTCAGGCTAACCCAGGAGAGTCTTCTAATTGATTAATTTGAAGTCAGCTGATTAGTGGTCTTAATTACATCTGCAGAGTCCCTTCATATCAGCATTTAGATTAGCACTTGGTTGAATATCTGGGCAAAGACGTGTGCATGCTTCCTAAATGGCCACTGCCTCTCTTTTGTCCTCCAACTTTCTTTTCTTTCTAAATAGTAGTTCCCAACGGGCCCAGTGGCTCACACTTGTAATCCCAGCACATTTGGGAGGCTGAGGTAGGAGGATTGCTTGAGCCCAGGAGTTCAAGACTAGGCTAGATAACATAGTGAAGCCTTGTCTCTACAAAAAAAGTAAAAAATTTAGCGAGATGTGGTGGTATGCATCTGTAGCTATTTGGGAGACTGAGGCAGCAGGATCACCCAAGCCCGGAAGTTGAGGCTGCAGTGAGCTGTCTTATGCCATTGCACTCTAGCCTAGTGGCAGAGTGAGACTCCTACTCAAACAACAACAAAATAGTATCTCTCTTTATTTTGTTGATTGATGTTAAAGGATATTTTTCACTTATGAGTGAGAGAAATAAAGCTAGATACTATTAGATGATATATAACTGTTTCTAGAAGGTTAAATCAATCAGTCCACCTGGTCCTTTTTTGGCTTATGTTTAGTTTATGTTTAGTAGATGGGTTTGCCTGCCTTTGCCCTATTTGTTCTTTGTTTTTCTCCTTGGCACCAATTATATGAGGTGAGGCTTTATTTGTCATTTGATAGTATATAAACTCCTTTTAATATTTAATGTGAAGGAAAGTGGTAATTCAGAAGGTTTTTTCCTAAGTAAATTTTTTAATTAGAATTCATATAATCTAGAGGATATGTTTGATTCTTAAATAGAAACTAGCAGTACAAAACTGGCTAGGGAAATCCTGTTTTCCAGTGGAAAAACAGGTCACATCAACTAGAAATAGTTAAATTTATTCCTTATTCCTTTATTAAACATTTGCAAATTTTTCTTAGTGGTGAGCTGTGTGCCATGTGCTATACATCCAGTGAGATATAAGATGCAGTGCCTGTCATTTTGTAGTTAAGATGGACAGGTATAGATTTTACCTGGAAGGGTCTCAGATAAGGAAGACTGGGAATAATGTTTCATATGAATGTACTTTTTGTGTTGATTGAGCTCCTTAGGTATTTCCTCAGTAGTGGGTATAATTGAGGGGGGCACCACAGACTCCTTTCTAAAGTAGTCATCCAGGTTTCCTGGATATAATTTTCCAAGTGATTATAAACCATGTGAACATTTTAAAGGAAGAGAGTATATTTTGTACCTTATTGTGAAGAAGGCTTTATTTTGGTAATTGATATTAAAGAATAGTGTATTTTATTATGAGCAAGAGATATAAGTTTGGATATTACTGTTAACATTAAGGTCAAATTGTATGCATGTAGATAAATTGTAATTTATGAGCTGCAGGCTTTGAGGTGAGATTTTATATATTGTGTAATGGTTTACAGTAGCTACTCTTTCAGCATGGTTTTCAAAGAAAATCAAGCTAATTCAGTTTCGGAATTCCTCTTTTCCATAAAATGTCAATTGTATTTTGGCAAGAATGCATATGAAACTGTAGACCTAGGAAAGCACATAACAATTCTGCCATTCCAAACTCTCCCCAAATGTAAGTAGGGATTTACAGAATTTTGTATCTTTTATGGCTGAATGAATTTATTTATTATTTAGTATCTTTTCTATTTAGAGTAGCATAATGACAAAAGTAGTCACTGGACTTTCCATTCAATGTGGGGATCTTTTGGTATATATTTTGCTCTACTGATGCATTCAGAGAACTGAACTAGATATAGAGTTGTTTCTTGAACATGGTGTTTTCTCTCCCTTTTCCCAACCAAAATTCTTTGCATTTCACTGAATAAATGTGAAGGATATTTCAAGAATTGTTGAACAGGAATCCTAGCCTTATGTAGTCCATGGTACCATGAAATGAAAAGATCAGATATGTAGATACATGATTTGCCTTATAAAACATGTGATTAATAAGAATCATATGAGGAGGCCTATTAGGGAAATTTAGGACAAAAGAACTCTTAAGACAGCTTGACAAAAGAGGGCCTCAAAGATCATGTCAGATTTCATGTGGGCCTTAAAAACGGATGAATGTGATGATATTTCCAGGATGGCACAGTGGAGAGAAAGAACATTAAATAGAGTCAGATTTGAGTTCAGGTGCTTGGTCTTTTACTTATTGATCTAAGGACTTAAAGACAAGTTATTTTGACGCCTAAATTTCTTCATCAGTAAAATAAGTTAATGTTGTCTGCTATTCAAGGTTACTAGTATCTTTATATTTGTCGTTTTAAAATATAGGCAGTTGATCTTTAGGTACCTCTGGATCCTTTTCAAAAAGATGTTTTCTCTAGTTACAGTGATTCCTGTTAACATTATTTAAATTGACCCTTGCTCTCAAAATTAGCCACAGCAATTATTAATGGTAGCTTACTTTGTGTAAGCATTACAGAGACTTCATATGATTGTTGCATTATAAAATGTTTTTCATTGCATTCATATTTCACTTATGTGGTAAGTAGCATCTGTTCAGTCTGTTCCTTAATTAAGAGGAAGTAGTGCAAAGATATTCTGAAGGGGAGTAGATTTTATTTTTGTATTAAAGATGCATCTTTAATTGTTAGTGGACAAGAAGACACTTTCCTTGGTCACAGCTTAACCATATGTTTGAGGTTTTATCAAGACTGTGGAGCAAATAATTTTTTGCTTTAATACTTATACAGAAACCAGTGGATAACGGAGAAAAAAATTTAAATATTTCAATTTAGTTCTATATCTCTGAAATTTGAGCATACTTGACGTGATTTCTAATGAAGAAAACAAAACATGGATTCTTCTTATTCTACTGAGAGATTGCTCTTTCTTGGCCGATGTAGTTTAATTCTGAGTTAATTAAAGTATAAAATAACAATAAAATGGCTAACATTTAACAGTCATTAGTCTTTATATAATTATGTAAGTATAATATATGCAAACAGTGGCATTTTATTGTGGTAAAAAATTATGACTGTAACAGGTTCGGTTTTAGTTAGCAAGTAGTTCAGAAATTACCAAAAAAGGTGTTCAGAGAAATTTAAATATTGGTCGAATAATTGTGAATCATGAAAGAAGACACATTCAGTAGTTGTTGTTTACCTATTTAAAAGCCCTACAGAATGAAAAAAATAAAAGTAGCAAGAGATTGTTCTAGAAGGTACCCTATTTTAGTTTGACCGCCACCTGTTAGATAAAAGGCCTTGCAAGGTGGTGTAAGCTGTGTTCACAGTTAAACTTGTATCTAGACTGTGATGAAACCTATTCAAGCTATGCTCACAACATCACTGGAGCAAGATTTTTTTTTTTAATGCTTTCAATTTTGTACAATCTTTTAGTGTACATAATTAGTCTTATTCTGGAGTAGGTTATACTTTAGAAGTACCAAAAGGAAGTGAAAATAATCCATTATCTTCAAGGGAAAGGGAAAATTGCACTAATTAATATACTGTGCTGCATAAGTATATCACTTTTTATGGTTATGTTTTGCTATTCAAATTATTATGAATGGTTATAAGATGCCACTTTTATAGTCATATTTTGGTGGCCAATTTTTAATAAAGGGTTGGGAGAAAAGTCTGGGATCACTAGGGTTTGGTAGTATGAGTAGAAGAGGAACGTATCCCTAGAGAATCGAGTCACCCCATTCTTCTAAGTAAAACGGTCCTTGTCTTTTTCCTGCAGAGAGATGTGGATGTGTGAAAGATGTCAACACTGTGGTATTATTGAGGGAGTAGTAATACATTAACCACTTGGAATATCCAGTAGTATATTTTTTACCTTCATCAGACATGATGTCATCCAAATTATCAGCTGAGAAGTATGGAGGTTTGCTGTTCATAGTAATTATACCTACTGAAGCCTTTGCAGAACTTTTAACAAATACAGTGCTTCAGACCCATTTCTCTGATGACTGCTGGGATGTGTTGTTAGTACCTGTTTATTTTTCAACTGAAATTGAATGGATAATCTTTAAGATACTTAAATGTGCCAAATAACCTTAACTGTTAAGGTATTTTTTATAAACATATATAGAAAGTTATCCTTAATTTGATTTGCTTTTATTATTCTAACCTTAATTTTAAAACTTTCAATAATTTAAAGTTATCAACAAGAAAATAAGTATGACATCCCCAGTAATCTGGGGTGGGCACTTATATTTTTAAGTCTAGATGAATTACTGATTAATTCCTACTTTATTTTATTTATTTTATTTTAGTTTTGACTTGGAGACTTTCTGATTGAGGAACTGGTACATCCCTGATGCTTGGTCAGGTTAACATAATGACAGGAAGAAAGTCCTGCAATGGAGTTAGAGAAATCTGTTAGCTGGAAAGTCATATTTTAAGGAAGACATAGGAAGGGAGCAAGAAGAGGAGTTACACAGTAAAAGCATTAGATACTGTGAGCTAGTCACTGTCTTCAACATTCTTTCATTTAATTCTTGCAACTCTGTAACTTTTACAATGAAAAAAATAAGAGTTCAAGAAGTAGTTAATTGTATCATCTAACCTTGAACACACAGCCCTGCTATAGGCTTTTACATAGCACAGCAAACTTTGGTGTCACTCCTTCAGTCACAGGTAGTTAGTAGCCTGTAAGCTCCTCGAGGGCTTTTATGTCTGTCCTGTTAGCTGTCATAAATTTTGTTTGCTAGCAAGGTACTTTCCATGTAGTGAAATACAGTTGATATCTATGAATGAATGAGTTGCCTGAGATCACAGGAGTACTGAAATAAAGCTGGCATTTGGGTCTGTGTTCTTTCCCCACTAGGCTGTGGAACCTTGTTTGCTTTTGGGAGGTAGGAAGTGTGGGAAGAGAGACCATCTTGTGTGTGTCCTTTTTGCTTAACCAACTCTTTTTATTTTCTTTCTGTGCTAAAGCGAGCAAATGATAAATTAGGCTTTTACCACTGCAGTTATCAGTAAGCAAATATGAATACTTGGTTAGTGCTTAGCACTGTGCTAAGGCCCATGGAACTATTAGGTGCCTGTATTCCTGAATGTTCAGTTATAAGCTAAAGTCATTATTCTACACAGTTATATTTTTGATACTACTTATCATTGTTGAGTTCAAGGCATTGAGGTGAAGGCAGCTGTGATTTAACACTTGGGCAATATGAACTCTATAAATATCCACAGTGGCATTAAGTTGAACAGAATATTGCAAAGTAACAACTACAAGTAATAGAGCTGCTCTTTATCTTCTGTCTTACCACCCTCAAGGAAGAAATACCTTTCATAACACAATGAACATATGCTGTTGCTGTCTACATATTACTGCATATATCTCCTAACCCTTTAATACATAACATTAGGCTGTGATCTTTTGCTTGAGGAAGTAAGACAGACTATATGAGGATCCTTCACAATAATTCACATGGTTAGTAATGAAAAATGTTCAAACATCTGAAAAACTCAATTCAAGATTTTAAAAACCCAGGCAATATCAAAAGATAATATTTTACTTGCCTTGTGTGAAATTAAAAAACACACAAAATAAATCAGTCCAGTGAAGTACAACCACAGGCAAAAAAAAGTATACATGTAGAATGTACAAGAAAGCACCATATGGCTTAGATGCTTAGTCATTGTCATTTAACGAGTATATTTCATGTTACTTGCTATTTTCAGTTTATAATATATGAATAATATAGAAATTTAATGTTTCTTAAATGCTTACTAGATGTAAGACATTTTTCTGGATATTTTAGAGAGTGTTTTCCAATATATAAGGACAGTAGTTTTTAGCATTTTTGTTGAATAAATGCCTAATGACAAACAATTGCAGATTCAATAATGCTTTTTAAATGAATCTATATTGTGTTGATTATGGTAGTATTCATATATGTTGAGGAACTAGTAGTACCTTTGTCATTTCATTTATAGACTATAGAGCCATTATAGATATACATATAAAATAAGAAAGATACGGACATTAATATCATTTTAAAAGCCTTATGAAAATATCACAAAAAAGTACAGGTTCAGGTCTGTACAGGGTAGAAGAGAAATGTAAAGCTATTGGTTGTGTACCAACACTGAGACATTTTTAAATGCCTTGTGAGTAATATAAAAAATTGAAAAGAAACCATATTTGCTTTCTAGAGACTTAGGATTGTGTTTGACAGAAGATTAGTGTGCGATATAAAGTACCATTTTAGAGTTATAAAATTCTTTGGAAGCAAAGTGGGAGGTGAGGGAAATGGATTCTTATCAAGTAGGTAGGGTAATTTGGGAAACTATGATAGAATAGTTAGTATTTGAACTCATTCTTCACTTTAATTATATTTTTATAAATTTCCTTTACTACTCTTAGTCCTTTTGTGTAATGCTTATGAAATAATTGTGGTCATGGTTTCCCTCTTTCCAGGAAACTAGTGATCTCTCTTTGTCTTAAATTCCAAACCCCTCGTGTTTAGTTCTTTGATCAACAGAGCTCTCCTCCAGCCTAAAGCCTCAAAGATTTCAGGTGTATCTTTATTAAGCTTCTTTTTCCTAAAAACAGTTTCATGCTTTTCTGTAATAAGTTTAATACGTTTTTATTAATTAAGTTAAAAAAATACATTATCTTAGGCCAGTACTTTTTATCCCCAAAGTACATTTCTAGTTTTTCTTTTTTAAACTCTTTTTCCTGCACACTGAAGAATTTTTATTTTTCTAAAATATAACCCCTAGTCATTTGTTACTGATAATGACTCCTAGTCATTATCCATTTGTTTGCTGTTTAGTCATCCATTTTGTGTATTTTTGCTTATGTAATTTTTTATAATCATCTATCCCTCTTTGACTTTAGATTTTAGCCTATCCAAACCGTAGTAAAATCATGGTAACATTAATTACGTATCTTTTATGAGATGTGAGGTACTCTCTTTTTTGTGCTATCCAAACATTTAAAACACACTTAAAACTCATTATAATTTTGTTTTGTAAATACTATATTTAATCTCTGTTTTACAGATGAGAAACTGAGGCACAAAGAAAAATTTATTTGACCAAGTAGTAAACAACTAGTAAGTGTAGTATCATAAGTTCCTTAGAAGTCAGCAAATGAACATTCAGAATTTATATTTAAAAATCATGTTCTAAAACAAGTAATTGTTTTGTTTTGAATCTCTGTGGGATTTACTGTCTAAATAAAATCCCCTTAAAAAAGTAGCTTTTGTACAGTGAACCAGGTGCTGCCACTGTCTTCCTCACTTCTTAAAACCATAATTACATAAACCTATTGATGACCTTCACTTGCCGTGAGACTGTATTCAGATTTTTCAAAATAATCACCTTGTTTCTTGTTGGGATTGTTTTCAGTGAAATAATTTTAATCTTGATAGTTTTGGTTTTTAAGTATTATATTTAACTTTTCTTGACTTAATTAGTTGTAAGGTCTTCAAAGGCCGAAGAATGTCATCTGAAGTCAGTTTGAGTGCAAGTCAAGGTTTCTGCCCATCAGTTTATCTCATTTTAAAATGAGAAATAGGTGATTATAATAATACCTGCCTGTAAGATTGTTAAAAGGATTTGTATAAAGTGCTAAGTATAAAACCTTAATGTCTTATTTTTTGTTTTTGTTAATAACGCTGACTTTATTTTTGTATCTCATGTTGTGCTCTAGTAAATATTCAGTAGTTTGGGAGCATTTATTAAGGCCAGTGCTAAGGGATATGGATGCGTCTGATTCCATATTTCTAGGAACTTTTTAGATAATAATACACATCAGACTGATTATGCCAAAAGAAAAATAATGGTATTAAAGTATACATGGACCATCCTGTCTGGGAGGATTTGGGGTAAACTTCATTAAAAGATCATTTTTTGAAATTGAAATTTTGATGATTTGGGAGGGAAAATGGGCATGGGTAGAAATGTTAGTCTTTTATTTGTTTTCCTTGATATATTATCAGGAAATAAATATTCCAACTCAGTATTTGAAAGTAACACATTTTAAAATAAATGTTTAATTTTTCTATGCCTTTAATAATCATGTGTCTGCTAGATGGTGGCAAGAATAAGACTCAGTGTACAAAATTCCACATATGAACTAGTGAAAAGATTTTATTAATGCTGTGAGGAAATAATTTGTGCTTCCATGGGGAGTAACCACTTTTGTGTGAGTGGTTGTTAGCAACAGAAGCTCTGCCCAAAGTTTCTAAAAGCGTTTCCCACCAGTCCTTGATTTCTGTCCTCACTGTTTTTGTTAGACGTTAGCCACCTAGTCATCTTCAAACTTCTTGGGAAATAAAAGTCACCTGATTATATTTGTCTTTTTATGGAAACTTTTCTACACATTTAATTTAATCTTCTCAACCTTAACTCTGATATCATCAAAATCATATTCATTTTTCCAACTGTTGTTACTCAAAATTGTTTCTGCATACTATAGGCCCCTCAGAAGTAGAGAAATGTTACACATTGGTCATTGTTGGGCCATACTAGTATTTGGCTAGGACTGGGGTTACATTAGTTTGGACTTACAATAATTGCAATTAAATAGCCAGGCTCGGTGGCTCAGCCTGTAATCCCTCGCCTTTGGGAGTCAGAGGTGAGTAGAATGCCTGAGCCCGTGGGTTTGAGACCCGCCTGGGCAGCGAGACCTCATCTCTACAATAAATCAAAAAATCAGCTGGGCGTGGTAGCGCATACCTGTAATTCCGGCTACTCGGAAGGCTGAGGCGGAAGGATCGCCAGTACCCAGCAGGTTGAGGCTGCGGTGGCCGGGAGCGGCCACTGCACTCCAGTCTGGGCGACCGAGTGAGACTCCAACTCAAAAAAAAAAAAAAAAATTAGTGGCATTAATATATGAGAATTGGAAGGAGGACATACCTGGCATTCTGTAAGTGTTGTGTCTGTAGGTGATAGATGTCATAGTCCTGTTCTTTTTAACTTGGAAATTATTTGACTTAAAATAATGCAAGTTCTTTGAATTCAGGAAGTTGTTTTGTTGTACTTAATGTAATAAGCATTTGTGAATGCCTGCCACATAAAGATTTTCCTAGATATTAACTTCAACAAAGTGAATGTAAAATTATTCATATATTGCTAAAAAATATTTTCCTTTGACAACATGTTGTTGGGCTGAAGTTCAAGTTAAAAAGAAGTATTTTGAGGTCACCTTTTAGGACTGGAGTCAGTGAAGAATAAGATTGCTCACTTTATGAAATCTACTTTGTGCCCTGTTTCTCAATGAACATTTCTTAACCTAATATAAGGTTATATATACAGCTGGAATAGTTATATGTCTAAGCTTTAACACTTGTCTTACATTGTGTGTATTCACAACAAGCATGTTTTTGGAACCTTTGTTTGCTTCAATCTGTAATATTTTTGAATTCTTATCTAAGAGGTTTGGCGTGTGAACTTTCACATTAAGAGCACAGTAGGAGCAGAAGTCTGATTCTCATTTGCCTGACTACAGATGCATAATTAAAAGAATCTATCAGCAGGGGTTTCAACAACCAGTATGCTCTAATGCTTCATGTTATAGAATTACTTTGTTGTTCAAACAGATACTGTAATTAGAGCATTTTTTTAAAAACTTCCTAGGGCTGTGACTCAACAAGCTTTTAAAAAAATGTAAACAAAAGTAGTTTCTTGAACGTTGAGAATTTTTTTTTAACTTATTTTTACATCACTATACAGCAGTTTCAGAAATGAAATGGATGTTATTCTATCAAAAAGTAATGTTTAGAACTAAGTTACTTACAGATAATGGTGTTAACTAGTCTAACTTGGTAATAATGTTGGAAATATACATTGTGTATTAAGAATATATTGTACTTTTAAGAACCTCACCACTGGAAACTAAAGAATGGAGTAATTTTATGTAAATTAAACTGATACAACTTTAACCTTCCTGTACGTTTGTTTCATTGGAATGTGATAGGCAATTCTCTCATCCAGGGAAAAAGTATTTTTGTAGGTGCAAGAGATCTGTTTTAGCAGGTGCTTTTCTCCCTGTTTTTTGGTTTGTTTTGTTTTTTTGAGTCAGAGTCACCCAGGCTGAAGTGCAGGGCCATGATCATGGCTCACCACAGCCTGAGCCTTCTGGGCTCAGGTAATCCTTCCGTCTCTGCTTCCTAAGTATCTGGGACTACAGGTATGTGCCACCATGCCTGGTTAATTTTTTTAAATTTGTTTTTTTAGAGATGTGGTCTTGCTGTGTTGCCTAGGTTGATCTCAAACTACTAGCTCGAGGAATCCTTGGGCCTTGGCCTCCCAAAGTGCTGGAATTAGAGGCGTGAGCCACCTCTCCCAGTTCTTGATATTGTTCTTGATACGACTTATTCAGTAATTAATTTATGGAGGAAGAGCACTTTACTTGGAGCTAGGAGATAGGACCAGTACAAAAAGACAAAAACAAATCTGCCAAATAATCTTGTTAATCTGTTTCCTTTATCTGCATTCAGTATCCCTGTCAGCTCTACACTTGTTTGAGAACAAGACATGCTTAGAATTCCACACACAAATATTTATTTCTTTTATTATTATTATTTTAGTTTTTTAATCAGGGTTTCATTCTGCCCCCCAGGCTGGAGTGCAGTGGCATGATCATGGCTCACCATAGCCTCGACCTCCTGGGCTCAGGTGATCCTTCTACCTCAGCCACATAAATCGCTGAGACTACAGACATTTGCCGCCACACCTGGCTACTTTATTCTTAATTTTTTTAGAGATGAGGTGTCACTATGTTGCCCAGGCTGATCTTGGACTCCTGGACTCAAGCAATCCTCCTGCCTCAGCTTCCCAAAATGTTGGGATTACAGGCGTATACCACTGCACCCGGCCTGCATACAAAAATATTTAAAGGTAAAAGAATAAAGTAAAAAGAACTCAGAAGATTTAAGAACTCTGTGTTCTGTTTCTGGTCTTTTACTGATTTATGATGCTTTTTAAGGACAGTTTGTGTACATTTAGGGCTTTTGTATAGGAGATGTCTTATGCTAGGAATTAGCTGTTGAGAGTGTGGGTTCTAAATTGCTCTGCCTTGGTACAGTAGCTTGCCGGTACAACACTTATTACTGTCTTATTTGAACAAGCCATGTTAACATGTTGGCATGAGAATCATAGTCTCATGCTCATATAGCTTACTTAGACTTTAATCAGGTGATGTGTTTATATTGCTTAGCATCGTACTTGGCAAGCAACTAAGTGTTTTCTTTAAATAAAAGCTTAGTTGCCAGCATCATCATCATTTTCATTTTTAAGTTTATCATCACCTTAGGCTAAGATTTATTTGAAATTTATTTCTCTGTAGTATACTTGTCTGGAATATAGACCATAATAAGGAATCATTAGTAATTGTGTCTGCTCTATGATCAGATGTGGATGGATTATTAAGTTGTTTAATATGGTACTAAGCTTCAATTTATTGTATAAATAAAGCTATTTTCCATTTTCTTGAAACCTCTCGTATCATTTTACCCTATCTTAAATCAAAAGATTGAAGGTTGGTAGTTTTGAACTCTGACCATATGTCTTCATATAGTAATTATTTATTTGTAATTTGTCTTTACTGTCACCTTGCATTGTGTTATATTGAGATAGAATTTTAGTCCTGCATTTTGAAAAAAGATTTTTGACCCTAAGGTTTTAGAGTAAAAGAAAAGCACTGTATTTGGTGGGATATGAAAATCAGACCTTGTGAGCATTATTATAGAAAGTCTGGGAGAGTTGATTACAGGAGAAGAGAACAAGAATGTAAGATGAGGTAAAGATCGTCAAATATACCTGGATATTTAGGAGATCAAAAGGAAGCAGGCTCAGAAACCAAGAGAGGATTATGTAGACAAACACACAATAAACATTAGTACAGCAGGTCACTATGGGAAAATTGCAGCATATTAATGCACAGTTTGTTATTTGATTTTAGTGACACTCTTCAATAATAACAGTTTAATTACTCAACTTGGTAAATACTTCTTTAGGGCCAAATAGGTATAAAATCAGTGTATCCATACTGTCAGAGTATAAAAATCATTGAGATGATTCTGGCGTTCAGCTGGCAGCAAACTATCTAAAAGCTAGAATAAGATAAAGCACAGGTAACTACATTACTGTATGATGCAGTAAAAGAGAAATCGAAGTAAATATTTCTCTCAAAACACAAGTAAGCTATGACTGCATTTCAGAGATTTTTATGCAAAGCCTCAAGTTTTTTTTTGTTTTTGTTTTTTAAAGAAAAGTAGCCTTTATTTCCTTGTTTTGCAAATAAAGCTGGCTGAGTTGGTTGCTTTCTGCTGATTAGTCAAAGAGACCAAATCCCATATCCTCTGACTTTTTCTTGGCTTCAACCTTGGCCGGAGCTGCAGGGGCAGCAGGGGCAGCAGCAGCCACAGGGGCAGCAGCCACAAAGGGAGATGGATCAGCCAAGAAGGCCTTGACCTTTTCAGCAAGTGGGAAGGTATATTCAGTCTCCACAGACAAAGCCAGGACTCGTGTGTACCCATTGATAATAGAATGGGGTACTGAAGCAACAGTTGGATAACCAGTCTGCAGACAAACACTGGCAACATTGCTGATACCCTCCAGGAAGCGAGAGTGCAGAGTTTCCTCTGTGACGTCAAGCACTTCAGGGTTGTAGATGCTGCCATAGTCGAACACCTGCTGGATGATCAGCCCAAAGGAGAACGGGGAGATGTTCAGCAGTGTGGCTTCACTGGCTCCCACTTTGTCTACAGTCTTAATCAACTGTACATCACTCAGGATTTCATTGGTGCCTCTGGAGATTTTAGTGGTGATACCTAAAGCCTGGAAGAAGGAGGTCTTCTCAGGTCCCAGACCAGTGTTCTGGGCTGGTAAAGTAGCTTCACATGGGGCAGTGGCACCAGCACAGGCAGCAGCTAGCACATTGTTGGCCAGCAGCATATCCCAGATCTCAGTGAGGTCCTCCTTGGTGAACACAAAGCCTGCCCTCCCCCGGATATGAGGCAACAGTTTCTCCAGAGCTGGGTTGTTTTCCAGATGCCCTTGGATGGCCTTGCGCATCATGGTGTTCTTGCCCATCGGCACCACACCCTTCCCTTGGAGGGACATGGGGATCTGCTGCATCTGCTTGGAGCCCACATTGTCTGCACCCACAGTGAAGCATTTTGGGTAGTCATCCAAAAGTTGGATGATCTTAAGGAAGTAGTTGGACTTCCAGGTCGCCCTGTCTTCCCTGGGCATCATGGCGATGCGTCAGGGATTGCCACGCAGAGTTTAAAGACGATGTCACTCACATGAGGATGCCTGGCGAGAGCAGCCTCAAGTTTTAAAAATCCACACTTACTCAGACGTCCACACTTATTCATTCATAGTCAGTAATAGCTGAAACAGTTGTGGACAGCTTTGGGGAAGGGAAATTATGTGCTCCAGTTTGGACATATTGAGTTGAGAGTACTTTAGAGACTGAAGTACAGATTTCTAGTTGGCAGTTGAATTTGGAGATCTAGAAATCAGTGGGCAGTACTATGCAGGATGATGTAGAGTTCGGAATGTGTTTATGCAAAAACAAAACAAAAAATACTTTTCTTATATATTGGCAAAGATAGTGGCACATATTATGATATTGCTTCAAGTGACTATAAAACAGACATAATAATTAGTAGTAGTGAGCTGCTTTTTCAACATCAGTATCTCAGCTATTTACCTCTGAAATAGTACTTGAAATGTAACTGCAAAAAAAAAAAAACGAATGCCTCATAGACCACACTTTCTGACAGGTATACCATTTTTGGTGTGTGTCCATTTTGTTGTCCCTCCTCTGTGCTTCATTTCAACCTTTTTCCTTATTTATTTATTGAAATGAGAAATTGGGGGGGTGGATTCTTAATATGAATTTTGGATTCAGAAGTAAGCATCCTATACTTGCATTCATTTCTTGATTTATTTAATTAATTTATGACTAACAGACCTTTATGGAGAAGTCTTAATGACTTTTCTGTAATATCTGCCAATCTCAGAGTGCCTTAATAATCTCTTTAAGAAACAGAAAGAGATCACAGGGAAAAATTATATTTTATTAAGTAATCTCCAAACTCACTGTTGAAGGAATGTACCTTAACTATAACTATTCTTGAAGTAGAATGGACTGCAATAAGAAACATGTGGTTTCTCAGTAAATGACCTTAAAACTGTTTTTTTGCATGAAGTTTCATGTGCATATAGATTAAAGACTCTATAAGGCCTTATGTGAAATGCAGTGGTCTCTCTGTCCCCCTCTCTGCTGTTTAACCATCACTGCCCACCCATAGTCACTTACTGTTCTTCAAAGGAGATGCTTTTGGTGTTTACTCTTTATTTGGGCTAGTTCTCTAATTTTATACAATTCTCTGCCACTTTCCATCTCTGTCATTTCTGCTATTTAGAAGGAAAATTTCTTAATTTTTATATTTCAACCCTTCTTTCAAAGTTTTTATCTCTACTATTGTGTTTTTAGTTTCATGAGTTTCTTTTTGTGTTTCAAATTTTAAAAAAATTTTAATTAGTTAATTTTGAGTCTGGGTTCTCACTCTGTCACCCAGGCTGGAGTGCAGTGGCATGATCATGGCTCACCACAGTCTTGACCTGGTGTCAAGTAATCTGTCTGCCTCTGCCTCCTGAGTAGCTGGGACTATAAGTGAATATCAACACACCTAGCTAATTTTTTTTCTTTTTTTTTTTTGAGACGAGGGCTTGGTGTGTTGCCTAAGCTGATCTTGAACTCCTGGGCTCAAGCAGTCCTCTTGCCTCAGCTTTCTAAAGTGCTGGCATTACAAATGTGAGCCACTGTTCCCAGCCTTCACATTTAAAAAAATACCATCTTTCACTTGTTTTAAACGTGTAGTGTCTTTTTTTAGCTTTGAGAACGTTTGAAGTTTTCCTCTCTCTTATCAGTGGTTATTTGTTCAAAGTGTTTGTTTCTTGGGCTGGTCAGACTCACTGGAGAAGTAGTCATTCAGTCTTCTGTCGCATGGAACCTTGCTCTAGATGTGGAGTGGGGGGTATGACTGGACAGGTCAGCCCTCATTGTATATGCTCTCATCAAGTGCCCATCTTAATGCTGTTCCAAGAAGTGTTTTACTTCCTTTCAGAATCACTTTCAGGTCTTCTGCTGGGAATTAGGGAGTGCTAGTTAGCTAGCTATTTGTAGACAGGGAATGTTGGGATTGACCAGTGAGACTTCATTCAGTCCTGCCGTCTCATCCTCTCTTCACTCTCATTTCCACCTCTGCCAGTTTCCTCAGCTTTGTGGATGGAGAGTGCACTGAAATCAGGTTCTCTCTCAGCTGGAGTCTGCCAAGTCTATTCAAATTAGCCATCTGTTTTCTAGATTCTGAGTTTTTTTATTCATTGCCATTTTCTTCATATGTGCTTATATGTTTTAAACTTTACAGTGTTTTAGAAGAGTTAGGAAGGAGTGCAACTATATGAGTCTTCTAATTTCACCATTTTTGAAAATTTTTGTTCTTTCAACTTTTAAAACTGCAAGCAAAAGTGTTTGTTTTGAAGCAAACACTAGGATAGCTGTAAGTTTCTCTCAGTTTTGTACTTTTACTGTCATGTTGTTGAATTATGAGTACGACGCAGTTGCCAAGGTGTTTTATAACTCAAAAACTTACTCCTTCAATAAAGCAGAATGGCACATTATACTGCAACTTTGTTTGTTCCTATCAGGCAAATAGTATCTTCCTTTAAAATCCTCTGGTTTTGTCTTCCTTATGTATAAAAGTTGCTGTGGCAAGTCAGGATTTTAGTTTTTATTCTTAAACTTCTCTGAAATATTTTGTGTTTTAAATGTTCTTCAACTTTCCTTGTATTAATATATGGCATACACACACACACACACACACACACACACCTACCTTATAACATCTGTGTCATTTCTAAGTTGGTTTTAATTGGTTGATTCTTTTTTTTTTTTTTTTTTTTTGGTCTTATAACTGTTGGATTTTCTTTTTGGCATATCTGTTGGATCCCAGATAGTGTGAATTTTACTTTGTTGGGTGGATATCTTTCTGTTTCTATAGATATTCTTGAACTTTGTTCTGGGGTACAGTTAAATTAGTTGGAAACAATTTGGTGCTTTTGGTCTTTTAAAAAATATATTTAGGTTTTCCTGGAACAATGCTCAGACTAGGTTTAATTATTTCCCACCACAGAGGCAAGACCCTTCTGGGTACTTTTTACCCACTGTTTGTAAACCATGAAGTCTTTCATTCTGGCTGTGTAAGAAACAGACACTCTGACCTTGAATCTTTTTGGGTGGTTCCTTCTCCAGCCTCTGGAATGTTCTCCCATGCCTGGAATGATCATGTTCAGTTGAATACCTGAGTGGGCCCTTGGAAGTTTCCCTTTTTGTTCTTTGTGTACAGCTCTCTGGGACTCCCCTCTGTGAGCTCTAGCTACTTTGGTTTTCCTTGACTCTTGCTTAGTCCCTCAACTCAGGGAGTCTGTCTGTAGACTCTCAAGCCAGTGAGTTGGGGCTCATTTCGTCTTTCCATCTCTTTGCCATCATTGTCTGATGCTTGAAACTATTGTTTCATATGTTTCACCTATGTTTTGGTTGTTTTAGGCAGGATTCAGGTTGTTTAGTTCCTTTTATTTCATCTTGGCTGAAAACAGAAGTCTCTCATACATATGTATTTGGACAAATAGGCACACTTTTAGGTCCACCAAATAATATCAGTAACTTTCATAGGTCTCTCTACCAAAAATAAATAAATAAATAAAATATAAATTTTGATGTGAAAATATTGTTAGCATTCTTCCACAGAACATTTTAAATCTGGATTTAAAAATTGATTTTTCTTGCCACAGTAGAGGTATTTGTACACATTTTATATTCTTTACCATACTGATAACCCTGAGTTTTCCATCTTGATTCATTGACTCTTTAAAGTTTCTCAGCTAGTTTCCTTTTTCCTAGGCAAAAAGAAATATCTCAATATCCCATAGTTCCATTTATTAAATATTTACTTCCCAAACAACTTAATTCATATTTATGTCAAAACATTACTTTGAAATAAATTGCTTTTGTGTTTTTTTTTTAAATAAATAACCACATAATTAATTAATGGCATTTTGTTTTCTTGGGGACTGTTCTGATTTTAAGCCCTTGGAATCAGATTTTGCACACTGCTGCCCTTTTTTTGTTTGTGTTTTGGACTTGCTTTTTATTACAGCAACTGCTGAAAACAGTTTTGTAAAGATATAACATCATCAGAAGGAATATAGTATGATCTAATGTTGAAACAGTCAAATATTTTTGAGCTAGTAATTTAAATGGGATCTGGCAGATAGTCGATTATTGCTGTGTTTCCCTTGACATCTCAAATACCTCATGGTAGGTACCCCTGTGAGACACTGTGCTGACTCTCAGTTCACACAGAAAATACACAGGTGGCCCATCATAGGATTGTATGCTTCATCTGATTTTTTTTTCATATCCCCTTACAACATGTGGATGTGTTTTCATCCTACAGATATTAATTAAGAAGCAAAAGCATTTACTTTACTTTTAGAATTTATTTTTATCCTTATTGGCGAAGTTCAAACATGCGAGTTGTAGTAGAAAAGTTTTACTATGCCAACTTTCTTTTATCTCACTGTTAAACAGTGACCTTTAAGATAAAGTCCAGCAACCACAAGTACTATTTATTGTTTATTATATTGTACCTTGCTCTGAGCCAGGTGCATTTATACATACAACTTATATTATTTATTTATAAATTTATATTCTTATTTTATTTAAAAGGGCTTTGAGGTTGTATTTATAAGTCAAATATTATAAATGATATATTATTTCTAAATTTTAAAATAAGACCAACCCTGAAATTATTATGTTATGTTATAGGTAAAAGAGAAATGTGACCAACTCTACTTCTAAACCTCCCTGTATCTTGATAAGGTTTTCAACATGGGGGTATATTCCTTGCTAGATAATTAGAAGATATGGAAATGGATGTCAGGTACAGTGTTATAATATCAACACTTTGGGAGGCTGAGGCCAGAGGATAGCTTGAGCCCAGGAGTTCAAGACCAGCCTGGGCAACATAGTGAGATCTCATCTCTATGAAAAACCAAAAACATTAGAATGGGCATGGTGGCACATGTTGTAGTTACAGCTGCTCACAAGACTGAGGTGGAAGGATCTCTTAAGCCCAGGAACTAAAGGCTGCGGTGAGCCTTTATCATGCCATTGCACATCAGCCTGGATGACAGAGTGAGACCCCTGGCTACCTGGCTGTAAAAAAAAAAAAAGAAGACGTCAAGGAAATGAAATGTAGATATTCTCTCTGAAACTAGCATTTATGACTTGATATAATTATAGATTGGCCTTACAGTTCAATTTTTTAAAGTAAGATCTGATACCAGAGTTGGGGGGGAGTGGCACACCTCATCAACAAGGGTACCTGCATAATGAACATTTGTATACCTAACCCTGAATTGTACCCCACATCTTTAAAATTAAAAAAAAGTAAGGTCCAATGGAAATATATTTAAAACAATTCTTCTCTTTATTACTTGTGGTTATAATGAAATATTCTCAAAATTACTCACTACCTGAAATATTTAAATAGCATTTCTCTTAGACAATGTCTGTTTGTAAAATAATTTTTCTAATGTTGAATACAACCAGTGTTAGGTAAAGCAATTGTAATAAAGTAGGAAGGTCACTGAATTTGAGAATGAAAAGTCTGGTTTAACTTCTAAATTGACATCTTATTAGCTGTGTGATCTTGAGAAGTTACTTGCTTAACCTGGACCTTCTGTTTACTCATAAGTAAAATAAAGAAATAATAACTTGCTTCTCAAAGTGTTTTTCATGATAATTTATGGATGATATATAAGTTTCTTAGTACATAGGAACATTTCAGGGACTATATCCTTAGCATCTGGTTCCATGCATGGTACTTAGTAGGTGCTAAACAAATACTTGTTGAATTAACTATCTTTTGATCCAGTAGTCTCAACTAAAGCTTTTTTGAGGGGTGGGGGCACCCAGGAAAATAACTCCAAAGGTCTGTAATGTTATCATAGCAGAATAATGTAAACTAGCTGAGGTAATTGGCAGCAGGTTAGTATTATGAAAGATGTACTCTGTCATTTAGTAATAGTGTACTTTGTAAATTTTTCAGGAGGAGCAAAATAGAGGCAAACCCAATTGGGAGCATCTAAATGAAGATTTACATGTACTAATCACTGTGGAAGATGCTCAGAACAGAGCAGAAATCAAGCTGAAGAGAGCAGTTGAAGAAGTGAAGAAATTATTGGTACCTGCAGTAAGTAATAATTTTCAAATCTTAAATTTGGGCATCAACCCCTTTTGCCAGTTTACATATAAATTATTGTAATGTTGGCCAGGTGTAATAGGTCAAGCCTGTAGACTCAGCACTTTGGGAAGCTGAGGCAAGAGGATTGCTTGAGCCCAGGAGTTTAAGACCAGCCTGAGCCACATTGTGAGACTTGATCTTTGTAAAAAAATTCAAAAAATTATCTGGGCATGGTGGTGCTCACCTATATTCCCAGCTACTTGAGAGACTAAGTCAGAAAGATTACCTGAGCCCAGAAGTCAAGACTGCAGTGAGACATGATTGTGCCACTGTATGCTAGCCTGAGCAAGAGTGAGACTCTGACTTAAAAAAAAAAATTATTGTAATGTTTCTATTGATAAAGAATAGGTGATTATTTGTTGGAAATTTTATTTAACCACCAAATATAAAAATAATTCATAACTCAACTAAATGTAGTTTAACAGACAGTTATAGACATTGCTCAGATACTTAACTGGGGAAAGCCCATGTTTGTGAGGGAGGAGCAAAATCACTGATCTGTTTTTAAAAGCTGTATCCATCTTTGGAATCATTTTGCTTTAGGGGAAGAACAACCATCAGTGGGGTGATGGAAGTTTTTTACATTTTTTTGGAGGAGCAATTTCTTATTGTAAGTGAGTAATGAGTATACAGAAGTCTGTACAACTAGATTTGTATTGGGTGGGTGTCTTAGCAGGAGCACATTATTTGAGTTGCCTGTGGGTGCAAGATCCTCTCCTAGCATATTATTGTCTCCCATAGAAAGACTAATGTCTCATAGTGAAACTTTTCCATAATATAATAAAATGTTCTTTTAACAAAAATAAGAGCTAACATTTACTAATGTACCAGCTACCATTGAGAGTACTTTTCACACTTCATTGTTATTTCTAAGACAATAACAACTATTAAAGTTCATATTTGGGAATCTTAGATAAGACTTTGAAAGTAATTTTGAAGGATGCCATCTGATAAGAAATTATTCAGATGCTTTTGTATCCTCATCGTCCTTTTCCATTCCCTCTTTCCTCACGTCTCTTACCCCCCCTCCTTGCGTCTACTCCTTATTGTTACTTAACCCTTAAATAACTTTAGAAATGATGATTGAACTATTACCAGAATATTATCTTTTTTAATGGGAAACAAAAATAATTGATTTTCTGGGTCATTAATAAAATACTTTTTCTTACATCAGTGCAAAGATACGGAAATGTGGACCCTAACTTGGTATTGAAAAAAGTAGGAATACTGTTAGTATTGTATCTGACAAAAATGTTTTGGCAGAAACCCGGCTCGGTGGCTCAGCCTGTAAATCCTTTGGGAGGCTGAGTTGAGTGGATTGCCTGAGCCCGTGGGTTCGAGACCCTCCTGGGCAACTTGGCGAGACCTCATCTCTACAATGAAAAAAAGAAAAAAAAAATTAGCCGGGCGTGGTAACGCGCACCTGTAGTTCCAGCTCCTTGGAAGGCTGAGGCGGAAGGATCGCCGGAGCCCAGCAGGTCGAGGCTGCAGTGGCCGGGAGCGGCCATTGCACTCCAGTCTGGACGACAGAGTGAGACTCCAACTCAAAAAACAAACAAACAAAAAAATGTTTTGGTTTTTACATAAATTGGTATGGCATCTGCTGCTTTCTATTTTCCAGATAGTTTGTTCTTTATTACCCTGACAGTCTATTCTAAAAGTAAACTCAGAAATTGTAAAGTTTCCATTAACTTGACAAAATTAATTCCTTAGAAGAGAAGAATTTTGTATAAATTGTCGATAGATTTTTGTAAGGAATATGAATAAGCAAGTTAAATGTAAACTAAAATCTGTATTTGTGCACTATTAGAGTATGCAGTCTTCTCTTTTTTTAACTGTGTGATGTTGAAAGCCATATAGAAAAGGGGATTTTTATGTTAGTCTTATGATCAGAAGTTATTTAACATTAAATTTTTATTGCTCCATGTATCTGAAAATATTCAGTTCATATTATACTAAGCAAATAAGTTCACCTATTATAGCAAATAGATTAGTGTGTTTATAATGTTGAAATTCTTACTGATTTATTAGATTATAATCATTGCGTAAGCTACTTTAGTTCTGAAATGTATTATCCCAGGAAAGAGTATTGAGTTAGAAGTTGTATTAGTAACTATGTGTCTTTCAGAAAGTTGTACCTTCTCTGTGTCTTTTTCATTTATAAAATGAGAGAGTTGGAGTAAATTACCTCTAAGGACCCCTTTTTAAAAAATTGTTTTGAAGCTGGGCTCGGTAGCTCAGCCTGTAATCCCGCACCTTTGGGAGGCTGAGGTGAGTGGATTGCCTGAGCCCATGGGTTCGAGACCCACCCGGGCAGCGAGACTTCATCTCTACAATAAATCAAAAAATCAGCCGGGCATGGTAGTGCATGCCTGTAGTTCTGGCTACTTGGAAGGCTGAGGCGGAAGGATCGCCGGAGCCCAGCAGGTCGAGGCTGCGGTGGCCGGGAGTGGCCACTGTATTCCAGTATGGGTGACAGAGTGAGACTCCAACTCAAAAAAAAAAAAAAAAAATTATATTGAATATGAAAAGGTGACAGTAGATAAAAAAGATACACTTTAAAAAAATTGACAATTTATATTTTAAACAAAAACAGCACTTTTGATAAATCTGTGGAAATATTTTTAGGGTATTATTAAACATAATAATTTTAAATTGTGTATCTTGAAGTAATCAAACTTTCTTAGAAATACAAATCTTAGGATAAAAATATTTTAAGGTACAGGTTCTATACAATGATTTAATCATGAAGTAATTTCTTATACTTATTTTATTGAGTATGTTTATTGTAACATGGATACTATGTCAAGGAATTTGTTTTAATTATTTTCAACATTATTTTACATTATTCATTTGTGAAGATAGTACCAATATAAACAGAAGTTTAAAAAAATTTAAAAAAGGAGCTTCATTGTACTTGCATCTTCTCTACAACAGACCATTTCTGTCTATGTAACAATTACCCTCTGTAGGCTTAACCAGAGAAAAAATTATGTTTGATTTGGACTTTTATGCAAAGTGGTATTTACACTAACAAATGAAAACAATGAGTAAACCTTTTTCACTTAAAGAAACCCCATCCACGTGTAACACTTGAATACTACATCATGGACTTTCCCTGCATCTTGTTGAGTGTTATCTAGGAAAGTCTGCCATTCTGGTATTCACAATTGCCAGTTCCAGGGATCCTCTAGGATAAATCCGTTACACAGGTACATCTATGACCTTTAGAGTAATCCAACCATTTTATCTAACGTTTTTGCTCATTTTGGGTATGAAAACAAGCATTTTATGCTCTAGAATAAAGGATGACTGGTCGTAGGAAGGAAAGGCTTACTCTTAGTATCCATTGGCCATTTTTCTGATTTTTCACTAAATTTCAGTTTATTATTCATTGTATCTCACTGCTTTACTTTTTTGTCAAGAAACATGATATGTAGAAACATGATCATTTACTGTTACCTCTTAACAGTGGACTAGGAGAGTTCTAAATAATATGAACCTGGTTCAGACAGTTTCACCTTCTATTTGATTAGTCTAATCACTGCCTAATTCTACTTTAAAGCAAAACTTAATAGATGCGTTCATTTTCTTTTTATAATTTTTAGTTTATATGAAATATTCTTTGTAGAAAAAAAGAAACTATAGAAAAATTTAAAGGAAGTTGGTCACTTGGTTTTTACTACCCAGTGTTAATTTCTGAGTAACTAGAATAACCTGTTTTTAAGAAACTAGAATAATATTTTTTTCTTAGTTAGCATTTATACCATTAACTTTCTTCTGTATCATTAAGTAGTCATTAAATTATACTGTTTGCATGTCTTATATTTCATAATGGGTGTAGTATGCTACTGTTAGCCATTCATTGTGGGATAGTTAAGATATTTTTCAGTTTTCACACTTATTAGCAATATGGTAGATAATATCTTTGTAATTGAATTTTGGACAGCCCTTCTGAATATTTTAAAATAAATTCCCCAAAATAAAATGACCAGGGATTACAGATGTAGGCATGGATTTGTACTTGCACTAACATCATATTAAGAGTACCCATTTTAGTTTACTTTTGTCTATCTCTAGGTATTTTAATTTGGAAAACCTGTTTACTATTTTGATAAATTGTAAGCTGAAACCTAATTGTTGAGTTGGGGACTTTTAGGAAACTTGGGAACTTCAGACTTGTCCATCTGAATTTTTCTGAATTGCAACTTCAGGAAATTTTTGTTATTGATGTCGTTGATAGACTAGATAAATCAGTTTTCAGCTAACCACTATGGTGATCTGGTTTAAGAATAGAAATATCTGGCAGGAGTGAAAAACCATGTTTTGAATTGCTACTAAATAAATTCACTGCCCAGATCCATGAAATAAATATACCTAAAACAACTGAAGACACCCAAAAACCTGATACCTGATTTTGCATTACTTTTTAAAAACTTTTTTTTGTGGTACTGATCCACATAGTCATAATGTTCATCCCACCCCTCCACCCTCCCACTTCCTTTCTTCTCTTTTTCCTTTTATTTGGGAGGAGGGTGGTCAGAATGACTAGTTTTTGAATGCTTATTTTGAGTTCCCACTGGTTATATTTGCATATGTCTTAAAGTTGCTATTTTGGAGGTTTTTGCTAGAAATAATTGTAGAATCATTATTGTTTGATGTATGTATTCAGTAGTATGATATGAATTATCTTAATTCAATTTGTGCCTTTCTTATGAGAATACCATGACAACCTAGATGCCTTTTTTAGATTTTTTTCCTCACCCACAGTTTATTTTCTTCCAAAGTACACTTCTTTTCCCAATCATAGTATATATTACACTACAGTTGAGCCTTGGATAACCCAGATTTTGAACTCTGTGGGTTCACTTATATGCAGATTTTATTCAGTAAGTATATTAGAATTTTTTTTGAAGGTTTGCAACAATTTGAAAAACCTCATGAACCATATAGCTTAGAAATATTGAAAACATTAAAAAGTGTCATAATGTACAAAATATATAAGATATATGTCTGCTTTATCATTTGCTACTATAAAATATGTACAAGTCTATTATAGAAAGTTAAACTATATCAACCATTACACACAAACTTAGAGACCATACAGGGTATCATTCATAGTTGAGAGAAATGTAAGCAAATGTAAAAATGCAAGATTAAATTATAAATGCATAAAATTAACTATAGTGCATACTCTACTGCTGCAGTAATTGCATAGCCACCTCCTGTTACGACTGCCGTGAGCTTAAGTGTTGTGAATATTTGCTTAAAACACTGATGCTTGTCATCTCTGTGTGATCAGTTCATCTCTTCAGTAAATTGTATTAATTGCAGTTAAAAGTGATGTCTCACCATTCTTGCATAGTTTGCTTTGTGTTTAGTGCAATACCATAAACCCTTTCCAAATACCATGGGACCCATACGAAGTGCCACTAGTTATACTAGAAGGTCTCCCAAGAAGCAGAAAAAATTATGACATTACATAAACAAGTTGAATTACTTGATGTGTAGATCGAGGTCTGTAGCTGTGGTTGCCACCATTTCAAGAAAATTGAGGATCATTATTTTAAAAAAAAGTTTGAAGATGTTAGACTGTGCCAGCAAGTGTGAACACCTTATACTTTCTGTTAAATACCTTTTTGTCTCATATTGAAAATGCAGCTATTATGTGGGTACAGAATTAATATAAGAAAGGCATACCTATACTTATGGACTATAATATGATTTGAAAAAAGCAAAGTCGTTATATGACAACTTCAAGCAAGAGGAAGGTGAATGATCTAAAGCTGGAGAATTTAATATCAGCAAAGGATGGTTTGATAATTTTAGAGAGGTTCAACTTAAAATATGTCACAGGAGAAGCAGCTTCTGCTGATGAAGAGGCAAAAGATGAATTACCAGATGCCAATAAGAGAATTTATTTAGGAGACAGGATATTTGCCTGAACAGGTTTTTTTGTTTGTTTGTTTGTTTGTTTGTTTTTTTAGTCGGAGTCCCACTCCGCTTGCCCAGACTGGGGGGCAGTGGCATGCTCCCGGCCACCGCAGCCTCACCCTGCTGGGCTCTGGTGATCCTTCTGCCTCAGCCTTCCAAGTAGCCGGAACTATAGGTGCGCACTACCATGCCCAGCTAATTGTTTACTTATTGTAGAGACAAGGTCTCTGTATTGTACAGACTGAGCCACCAAGCCTGGTCTGAACATGTTTTTAATGCAGATAAAAAGTGTCCTGTTCTGGGGGGAAAATACCACAAAAGATATTTGTTAGTAAGGAAGAAAGACTAGCACCAGCATTTAAGGCAGGAAGGGATTGGCTAACTCTATTGTCCTGTTAAAATGGAGTCAAGTTTATGACTGCCCTTACCTATATAGCTGCTCATCCCTCAGCCTTGAAGGAAAAAGAAACACTAGCTACCAGTCTTTTGTTTGTGTAAGAAGACGACTTGGGGACTTGGGCGTCACGAAAATGTGAAATAATTATACCATTGAAGATGCCATCATTATTATAGGTGAAAGCCATCAAGCCTAAAACAGTAAATTGTTGCAGGGAGGGATTCTATATCTAGATGTTGTGCATGACCTCACAGGATTTATGGCAGAGCCAATCAAGGAAATTGTAAAAGAGATTGTGGATATGGCAAGAAAGGTGGGGAGTGAAGGATTTCAAGATACGGATCGTAGAGAATGTTGAGAGCTATTAGATGCCACATCAGAGGAATTAACAGATGATGAATTGATGGAGATGAGTACTTCACAGTGCTAGATGAGGATGAAGACGTGAAGAATCAGTGCCAGAAAACAAATTGACATTAGTCAGTCTGGCACAAGAATTTTGATTACATAAGACTGCTTTTGACTTCTTTTATAACATGAACCCTTCTGTGATATGAGCACCAAAACTAAAGCAAAGGTGGGAGAATTGGTACTATATAGAAATATTTGAGAGATACGAAAAAGGAAAAAAGACAAATTATGGTATATTTTTATTTCTAGTGCCTAGCACACTGCCCAGCACATTGCAGTAATGTATTAAATATTTGAAAAATGAATGAATGAGTGACTCTTGCTTCATCTCCACTATTGAAATACATAAGATAAACTGAATTTTCCTGAAGTACCAGGTAATTAAGGTTTTTACTTAAATAGATGTGGGAGACAGAATGCAGTGTTTGAGAACTGACTTCCAGCTTTGTGGCTTTTAATTGTCTCTCTTTCCTCATATATAAGATTGGAACTTCATTAAACCTCAATATAGTTATTATGAGGATTAAATGAGATGGTACATACATAGTGTTTCTGGCACATACTTGCTCCATAAAAATGTGTTGTTTCTATTTGGCATTGTGCAAGTAATACTGCTTTGCAATTGTATAGGTGTATGTGTTATTCTTCACAAATGTTGATTATAATGTGAGTGTGTTAATTCAGTATTGGAGAAAATATAAAGCAATAGTAGTTCCTTACCAACTCATTGTCACTATTTTTATGTAAATTGGTTTTACCCCTATAATAAAACTAATATAAGGCTCATTAGTTAACATTGTTTAAATGACTTCAAATATTTTTGGATTGAAAATACTGAACTGTCTCCATCTTTGAATAAGAATTCATATATAAATGAATCTTGCTAGTTCTGATGTTTGTTTTGCTGTTTAAAAGTTTTAATAGAAATGATATAGAGACCAGCAATTATTTTGAAATGTATTACTTATGATGCCTTTGTATTGAACTACTCAGTGGGCTTTCACTGAGGGGTATCAGAATCATTGCAAGAAAGAGAACACATTTCTTATTAGCACTTCTGTTTTGTCTAACTTTGAATTGTTATTCTGGTAAACTGCCAATAAGATCTTTCTGATTTATTCTTTAAAGCAGAATTTTGTTTTCTAGACAGGGTCTTGCTGTTGTCCAGTCTGGCACAGAGCTCCTGGGCTTAAGCGATCCTCCTGAGTAGTTGGGAGTACAGGCCTACACTACTTACTGTGCCTGGCTTCTAATTTACTTGTATATTGCACAAAAAATTTTAAACTATTCTGTGGTTTTCACTTCTCAAAATTCTCCTTGAGACTAGTGATGCACATAGTTTGTTTTATTGACAATTATAGTACTACATGAACTTGCTCACTTAACATTCTGTTAATTTGTGGATTAACAGAAATCACATGCCTTTTGGATTTGTAATTGTCAGTTATACCTTTCCGATTATCTCTTCAGTATTTTCTTACACAGTTTAGAGTTTCTGTTACCATGGTCCAGAAAAATACCAAGTTCAGTCAAGTTACTTTCTGTTTCTCTCAAATTTGCTCACCTTCTTTCACTGTTATTTCCTTTACCCAAACTCAAGCCATTGTTGTCTCAGAACCCCACAAGTGGTATCCATCCTGGCATCTTGGACCTCTCATACTCATCTTTACATTGTAGTCCATTGTTACCTTTTCTTGCTTAAATATCTTTTAGTGGTTCCCTCTTTGGGAAAAGAGGACAAAATTCCTTAGCACATTCTACAAACTCCTTCATGATTCCTTCATATTTTACTTTACATCCTCATTTTTCAATCTTAGCTATACCTAAAACACACACTCATATATACACCTTCCACACTATACCCACAGATTGAGCAATCCTGTATTTATCTGAGTTTCTTGAATCTTCAGTGTTGTTACTCTAAGCCTTTGTAATTCATTCAACAATTGTTTTTTGCATGTAGACACTTTGTTAGCTATTAAGGATACAGAAAGGATGGATAAGACTGACAAAATGTCTGCCGTCATAAAGTTTACCTTCTGGACAGGGTTGAGGTTGGATTACTGACAATAAGGAAAACAAACATAAACTGTATTGGATTGTAATAAAGTTCTGCGAAGAAAAATAAAGCAGGGTAAGGGGATAGAGAATCAGGATTAGTTAAATACTATTTTATGTGGGCTGGTTAGAGAAGGTAACATCTGAGAAAAATCATAATTGAAACGTGATACCATCACTTGGATATCCTAGGAATTTTCTAAGCAAAGAGAACAAAAAGTGCAGTGGCTCTGAGGCAAGTTCAAAGAATATCAGGGGGTCCAGTGAGGAGCTTTGTGAGCAGGATGGAGAACGGGGGTAGGACATGTCAATGGGGAGGGAGGCAGTGGTAGCCCCAAGACCTGTATGTAGGCCATGGTGAGGAAATTGGGTTTTAGATGAAAAGCTGTTTGTTGGAGTAAGTAGAAGGATATCATTGCCTTCAAGCAGTTGAACTTGTCTTTTGTTTATGCTACTGGAGAAGCAGGTTTGGGAGGGATGTTAAGAATTTGAGTTTGGAATTGTAAAAGATGAACAGATACATACTTTTGAATATATATTCAAGTATAAAATATATAAATACAGAGCTATATATTTATATACCATATATAAATATATTTGGAGTACCAGTATATCAAAAGTTTTTTGAACCATGGAGACTGGATGTATCATCAAGAAATTGGATATAGAGAGAAGAAAAGTCTGAGGATCAAATCTGGCATACTTCACTGTATAGAAGTTAGGAAGAAGAGGATCTAGCAAGGGAGACCAAGGAAGAGGAACCCCAGGTTAGAGGAAGACTGGGGAGAAGTCAAGTTTAGAAAGTTTCAAGGAAGAGTGTGAACGGTCAGTTGTGTTGCTGAAGACTGTTCATTTTAGATAAGAATGGAAAGTGCCGACTATATTGGATCTGGCAAGTAGTGGTCATTGGTAACCTTGCCAGTCATTTTTTTGAACAGTGGGGTTTAAAGTCTGATTGGCATGAGTTTAAGAAAGAATGGCATGAGAAGAAAAGGAGCTGGGATTTTTTTCCCCTCCTAAGATTTTATTATTTGTGTAAATATCCTCGCAGTACCTAGGCCTCTCGGTTTTTTATGTTGCTTCACCTTCACTGATCTTATTCTCCACTCCACCTATCACCTACCCCCATGGTAGATCTTTAGACCTTGTTATTACCAGTAAAGGTGCCTCCCTCAATATACAGCAGCAGAATGTCCAGCAGTGATCATGCCCCTTCTCTTCAGTGTAAAAGATGCTACATAAACTTGGCAAGCATAGTTAATTAACTTGTGCATATATATGTGTAAGATAAATCTCTTGGCGTAGAATTCCTGTGTTAAAAGGTAAGTACATTTTAAATTTTAATATTTCAGTCATATTGAAAATTTTAAGTTGCCCTCCAGAAAACGTGTACCAATTTAAAGTTCTGCCAGTATGATATGAAAAAGCCTGTGTCTCAGCACAGTCTCGAACCCTGGATAATCTCAAACTTTTAAATCTTTGTTTCTCTATTAGACTTTTTTAAAAAGCTTTTAAATTACTAAAATTTGAGTAAAATATTTCTCAGGGTTCTTATAGATATTTGTTATTTGGGCATTTTTTTATATTAAGGAGCTTTGATATTATATTTTTGTAACATAAAAACTATTTTTGTCAATTCATAACTTGAACTGGCACATACTTCATACTTCTTAGTTTTATATTGTTTTTATGGGGAATATGATTCCATTTACATTGTCATTTAAAGAAAGAATAAGTTTTGTGGGTTTTTTTTGAAAGATCATAGAGAGTTTTGTATATTTTAGTTGTTTTGTACCTTTTTTTTTCCTGGCTTGAGGGACATGGAGGGAGGTATGAGGAGTACAGAGGGGGGTAGACTTTTTTGCCTAATCTAAATTTTCATCATTAAATACAATAAATCTTTGGTATTTTTGAATCTGCTGTGGAAAGGTTTGTAAATCTGATTACAGATAGTACTTCTACTCCTCTGTGATACAGTTCTAGTTTTTAAGATAATTTGGAAGATTGAATGTCCTCATCAATTCACATAACTTTACATATAACTAAGTGTTTAGTAAATCAGTTCATATTCCTTCAGTTTAAGTTTGGGTTTCAAAACAATCTCTGAAATTAGTTTTTCTGTTTTACCAACAAACATTTAAAGGCAGAGATGCTTTAGCATTATTAGAGCAATTGATACTTTCCTTTTTTTCTGAAAACAGTTCAATATTCTTATTCCGCTACAAAAGTAATAAGGGTTTCGAGATTACCATACAGTTCATTAGTAGAGTCAAATAATAACTTACCTAGAGAACTTGTATACTCTGAAAGCAGCACCATTTTAATTTCAGATACGTCTTTGATTTTGATAATCTGTTAGCTTTAATCCTTTTTCTTAAGTCACAATGTGTACCATGAAATAACTAGCCAAGAATCATTTTTCCAGTTACATATAGGTTTTTAATCTAAGTTTATCTGTTGGTTGCCTTCAAATGTCTACTAAGAATATTCCCTTTATTGTAAGTACAATCTAGTTATATAAATCTCATTTCCATAAACTTGAACTATGCTTTCTTCAGATTCTTGATGCCTCCAATTTACTGGTGTAATTACAGTGTGACATTTTCTGAAAATTAGCGTCTGTTCACTGATAGAAAAGTACAGTAAGACAGTGTCTAGATTTTGCTAATATTTGGGAATTTATGTCATCTTTAGCACAAACCAATTGCTCATAAGTCAAAGTACCTCTTGAATACAGATAATCCTACCACCTTGGTCGAGACCATTTACCTTCTTTTCACTTGCACTTGTTCTAATTAGTAAGAAAATATGCAAATCAAAGACTCCATGACTTGCCATTTTACTTAGAATAAAATCCAAACACCATACTGGTTCCTCTGAAAGTGGGATAAAAAAATGAGTTGTTAGCTGGTAAGCTCTTTGTTATATATTTAAAAAGTGTCTTTTAATTATAAACAAAGTATATGTAGTCATGAACACTTGTGAACTTTGAGAAGAAAATGTTAATAAAATAATTTTTGGAATTTGGATACCTTCATGTTACTGTGAAGTAAATTTTGATGTGTCATATTTTTCCTCTTTAAATCATAAGTGGGAGAAAGACTTTTGAGGTACTAGAATGCAGTAGAAGGAAATGTACAAAATAAGTCATTTCTCCTCAAATGATTATGATGAAATTCTCAAACTGGTGGAATTTTACTTAGTGTGAAGGTAGAACGTTAAGTTAAAGTTTATGTAGGAAGAAATAATGCATTTAGCTAGATACGTCAGGTAGTATAATGTTTATCATTTTTGCTTGCTAGTAGGCATTATTACAAAGTGATACTATTATTTTAACTTTACTTTTCTACAAAGTTTTGTTTCTTTAAACTTCTGTGATATAGTTATTAATTTAATGAAATCCTTATCATAAATTATTTGATGATTAGACAAATGGTATTCTAAAGTATATTGCTAGGTAACTAGTTTTATATATAGTGTGTAAACTTTGAATAGAGCAAGCTTTTAGACATGTTGAACTGGTTTATTATAATTAGAACACTTCAGAAGATATTTTAATGCTTGTTTGTATACATATCACAATTCTCAAACTGTTTCTGTGAGTACTTTGGAATAAATTGGTGTGTCAGTGTTCTTGGCTGAAAATTCTTCTTAAAGTTTTAGCTGAGCATTCACTTAATATGTTTACATAATTCTGTGAATTATGAAGTAATTTTTTTATATATTACTTTTCAAATAATGTTTATATATTTTGATTTTCCCAGAAAACTTGTGTATTAAATTAATTTACTCATTTCCCATTCCTGTCATCTGCTATTTTCATTTCCTTTATTTTTGCTGTGCTGATATTGTATCTGTTCTAAGTTTTCAGTTTATTTGACTTTTATAATATACTGTCTAAATCTAGTTGTAATCAAGTTGGTCTTGATGTACTTGTGTACATATGAGAAGAATAGATTGATTAGTGTGTGTTTTAGTTTAAATTTTTCCATTTTTTTGGACTTATTTGTCTTGTCATGAGATTGTTTATGATATTCTCTTTTTATCTTCATAAGATCTGTAGCATCTGCAGTAGTGCCCTTTGTTTCATTCATGATATTAATAATTTGTGGCTTTTTTTCTCGATGAGTCTAGCTTTAGAATTTTATCAATCTTTAGATACTTTCTAACTGTCAACTTTTGGTTTCATTGATTTTTTTCCCTCTGTTTTTGTTTTATTGATTTTTGCCTTTATGCCTTTCTTTGACTTTATTTGAGTTTAATTTTATTTGGGGTCCTCTAAGGGGTAAAAGATCAGTGATTCAAGACTTGTCTTTTCTACTTTTGAGACCTTTCTTTTAAGGATAAATATGCCCAAATCTCCTTGTTTCATCATAACTCTTTGTCATTTCTAATAGAAATGGAGATAAAAGGTTTCTGTTGGGAAGATAGAATACTAAACTGAAAGAGCTAAACATAACTGACCAGCACTAACCTGTATTAGGGAAATTAAATGATTTCAGACAACTAAAGTTCATTCACATCTCAATTTAAGGCAGACTTTGGTGCACAAGATGCCACCAATTTTAGACAGTTCATTAAGTGTTGACATACAGGCCTTTTAACTTTACGGTGTATAGAATCATGTCTTTTTGTTTGTTTGTTTTCTCTATATGATTACTTAGGACTTGAATAGGAATTGATTTTTTTTTTTTTTGAGTTGGAGTCTCATTCTTGTTGCCCAGACTGGAGTGCTGTAGCACACTCACAGCCACTGCAGCCTCAAACTGCTGGGCTTAGGCAATCCTTTCACTGCAGTCTTCCAAGTAGCTAGAAAAACAGATGCACGCTACCACGCATGTCTAGTATTTTTGTGATTTATTGTAGAGACGAGGGCTCATCAAGTTGCCCAGCCTGGTCTTGATCCCCTGGGCTCAGCTAATCCTCTCGACCGGCCTCCCAAAGTCCTGGGATTGCAGGCTGAGCCACCACACCCGGCCAGATTGATTTTTTAATATCTCTGTAAAACATTTATATACATAGATGTCAGTAATATACTAAATGATTGATCTAATGGATTATGGCACATTCACAGCTGAATATTTTGAAATTTCAAGTTGTTGCTAGTTGTTTCAAGGACTATTTTGAAGTTTGGAAACATTTACCAAAACAAAAATAATTTTAATTCACTTTTAAAAACACTACAGATGTCAGTGTAATCAAATTTTGGGGAAGAAGTAGAAAGAAATTAGTCTGTCAGAAAATAGAATTTTTCAAGTTTGCTTTTTATATTTCCCAAAGGTTCTTTTCTGTTGAATGCCATATGTATCTGACTCATTGTTAACTGTGCATTAACTGTTAACCTGAAAATGTTGAGTTAATAAACGAGGTAGTAAGAGACATAATGACCATAGAGATAAAGTCATATTCTCTTGGAGATGGAGTTCTAACTGAATTGTTAATGAACTGATGTTGCTGTGTTTAGTTCTTGACCAAACATCGATAATTGAAATCTGTGGTTGTGTTGACCTTTTTTTCGTTTTATTGGGAAAGAAGGCGCAATAGTTAAAGATACATTAAAAGACACCTAGCCGTAATGCACTTGCTCCTTGATAGAGCTGTCATGTGAAAGAGCATCTCTCATGTAAAGAAAGGTGTTGCTACTGATTTCCACCATGCACAACCATTTTAATCTGAATGGAAAATCTGTCTAGGGATCTAGAGTACAGTAATTAGCAGTCTCTTCAGAGTGTCAGAGCAAAATTACCATTGTAATGGTTTAGCTGCAGGATAAAAGGATTGAATTCAGGACTGCCTGTCTGCCAAACTAAATGAGTTGCCATGGGAATTTTTAAATGTGAGAGGCGTTTACTTAGAGCAATTTGGCGGGTTTGAATAAACTCATAAATTGTAGGTTTGAAAGAAGCCAGTCTTTGCTTTCTCTTATAGGCAGGACTGTATAGAAGGCTGATAGCTTCTTAAATTTTTAATGAAAATGAGTTGATCCATGCTCCCATACAGGTGATCAGCTTATTAAGTTTGTTTATCCACTAAATATAGTACAATAAGCACATTTGAGAGAAAGACATTTTGTTCCAAATCTCTAGAGGAAAAAACCTGACAACTTTGGACATAAATTTCCCTCCCAAAATTAAATATATCTTTCGATAATGTTGTTATAATGATTCTTTGTTTTAACGAACATTAACTTGATACTGACTTCAATTTTACTTCTTACATGTAATAAGTAATACTTTTATTTTTTTCATATTTGTCTCACTAAGATGAACTTTTAAAGCTTTTATGGAAAATAAAGTGCTCAGACTCATAAACTAGATTATTCAGGTAGCATGTAAATACAACCTTCTGCATCCATGGATTCAACCAGCAAAAATTGAGAATATTCAGGAGGATAATGTTCCACAAAGTTCCAGGGAGCAAAACTTGAATTTGCCACCATCAAGTATTACACTGAATCCACGCAAATGAAGTGGACATTGTATTAGGTATTATAAGTAGTCTAGAAGATGATATAAAGTCTGCTGGAGGATGTGCATACGTTGTATGCAAATACTATGCCATTTTATATTAGGTTCATGAGCATCATCCATGGAGATTGGTTTCTTTGAGAGCCTGGAACCAATTCCCTGCAGATACTGAGAAACAACTGTGGTTTCAAAGAGGCTTCAGGTCTTCTGTACCTCAAAATGATTGGATTTTGGTATAATGACTTTTTAGTTAGAAAATATTCCCTTAAATGTCTAAGACGAAGAACATTATGTATGCTTGTATGACCTCACTCATCCTCAAGATATCAGTCATAATAATAGTTCTTGCATTGGTTTATATCTGCCCTTCAGAAAAACACTTCAAGTGAATTTAAGTAAAAAGTTACGGACTGTAAATTACTTTAACAAAGTAAATAAGGTCATTTGGAGGTCTAAGTATTTTCAAGCCACTAGGATACAGTTTTTAAAGGAAAATAATAATTTGGTTACTGCTAGCTCTGTTAGTTTGAAAGAGTAGAAGCAACTTTCCAAAATGTTTCACCAGGGAGATGAAGGCATATTGGAAGAGAATGGTTATTTAATTCAGGTGAGAAAATGTAAAATAAGTATTTTTTAAAAATACAAAAGTATATTTTTTGTTTATACGTTAATCTTTACTGCTCAGTATATCATTTACACATCACTATAATCTGATTAAAATTTTATAGTTCTAAGATTACTGTTGAGCCATTAGTAATCCCTAACTCTATAATGTATAAGATCCTAAAATCTGGGCTTTGTGCGATAGCTCACACCTGTAGTCCCAGCTACTTGGAAGACTGAGGTGAAAGGAGCATGTGAGCCCAGTAGGTCGAGGCTCTGGTAGCTGTGAGCCTGACTGCTGCACTCCAGCCTGGGCAGCAGAGTGAGATTGACAACAACAAAAAAAAGATCCTGAAATCTCATTTAACTGTAGAATTTATAGACTTTCATAGAAGTTCTTACCAAAGGTATCTGGAATTTATGCAGAGCTTCTTGAAATCAAATTGGCATCATCTTAATGCACCATGTGTGTAAGGTACTCTAATGAGTGGATGCTACTTTAGGAAACAATGGGAAAGAAAATCACTTGGAGAAAGTGAAATGTGTTTATTTTTTTTCTTACAAAGAGGGACAATTCTAAGTAAAATTTAATTCAGCTCTATATCAGTGTTATAATTTGTTATCCTCCATCTCCATGAACTGTGTGGTTTGTTCTTTATTAGGACAACAGGAACATTGTTTTAGTAGAATTTTCACAAATAATTAAAGTACCATTTCTTTGGATAGCAATTCATAATAGATTAAGTTAAGAAATATGACATTATAGGTTTTAAGACTTCATCAACATCATACCATCACTGAGCAGCTGTATAAGCTCTATGTACTGTCTGTCCGTCCATAATCTTGTCTGGCAGTGACTCAGGCTTTTTAAAAACAAAAACAAAAAAGGCTTTTCCCCCAAATTGAAGCTTTAGATTGACGAAGCTCCTTGGTGGCGATAATGAAACATGCCTTGTTTCTGGTAACTGAATAAGCTTTCCAAATAGAAACTCTTTGTGAATAACATCCTTTTTTTGATTCTTGTATGGAATTATTGAAGAATAGCTTCTCTCAACACAAGGTTTTGTTCAAGTTGACAGTTTAGATAGATGACTTATAAAGTCTAAATTTGAGTTTGCAAATATAAACTTAGGACTCTAGGCATAGAGTAATAGGGCAGTTTCTTTGTTCCCTAAGAAATATTTTTACAGTTAATACAGGAAATTCTTTCATTTTAACCTTGTATTCCATGCATCTTTTAGAGTTGAGTTTATTATTTAACATTTTTTAATTGCTTGTATCTGTTAATTTTTTCATATTCCATACTGAAATAAGCTTCTCACTGGCTGAGATAATGCATTTTAGGTTTTTAAAATTTTCTTTATTAAATGTGTGCTATTCTACACAGATACTCTAAAATTAATTTAAATATATTTTTAATTAAGATGTATTTGATAGAAGAAAAATAGGTGATTTCTCACCATCTTTAGTTCAGTTGTTTTCATACATCCCTTTAATTTGTTTGCATGCAATTCTGATGGTTGGTAAGTAGCAGCTTGTTCCTCATATATAGGCAAAGCATTTGTCATTCATTCACTTGGTATTAATGTGCATTGAAATGCAATTTGCAAAAAAGTTAAGAAAATCAAATGTCCCTTTTATTTAATTTGTTTGCATTATTAAACTTTTATGTTTAATTTTTCTTGATAGCATTTCAAATGTCTTAGTGTTAGGATATTTATAAGTTAACTTAGTCAAATCATAACCATCATAACATTTTAATAGCATATTAAGTGATTCTGATAAACATTTTAATATTAAGATTGATTCAAGTAAGCTTATTTGGTAGCTCATATTACAGCTTTTGTATTTTTAATAATTGAATTTTGGCAATTTAATTTCAAAAGTGACTATTAGATTATCCTGCTTATTAGTAACAAGATTCCTTTATGGGAATTAACTGTGAAACCATATTGCTGAATTATATAAGTGGCTGAATTTTTTTATTTTCTTAACCTTTAGTGCCTGTATGGAAAAAAATTTTAACCTTTAATGTATAATCAAATATGACAGCATATATTGAATTGGTTTTAGTTAGGCTTTTTTCAAATTATAAAGATGTGGGGTACAATTCAGGCTTAGGTATACAAATGTTGATTTTGCAGGTACCCTTGTTAATGAGGTATGCCCCTCCCTCCCCTAGCAGTTTCCCTCAACTGCCAATCCCACCCCCCCTCTCCTGACAGTTTCTCACTACTTCCAATCGCTTTCTTATAGTATTATAATTGTTCAAGGTTCGCTTATGAGTGAGAACATATGGTACTGTGTTCTTTGTTTCTGTGACAGATCACTGAGTATGATCAACTCTAAATCCATTCAAGTTGCTGCAAAGCCCATATATTTAGTTAGGCTTTTAAACTGAATATGGCATCAGCTTATTTTTGGTAACCCTCTTCATAGTGGGTATATAATATCTCTGAGCAAGTTAACAAATTCATGAATTAGCTTACTTTGTGATACTAATGTATTTTGTGAATTCTCCTACAGAGGATAGTAATATGTTTTTGGTTTAAATAAAATACTTTGATTACTGAATTTAGCATTTGTGGAATTATAGCATACCTGGGGAGATTAAAAGAAACATTAAATGACTGACAAAAGCAGTTCACTTCACAGATTTCTGTTGAGAAACTGCTAATTAGGCCAGAAACCAAGACTTCAGTATGAAGGAAGAGTTAGATTTAGTAATGCGAGAGTAGAACAAAATTACTGCATTCTTAATTGCTGATTTGATCAATCACTTAAAGCATCTCACACTCACTAAAATTAGATACTTTTTGGAGTGGTCTCTAAACTCCAATTTGCTCTTCCTGGGCAGTCTCATTCAATATCGTGCCTCCAGTTACCCTGCAGTGATGATTATGCTTCAGTATGCCTCTAATCTGGAACTCCAGATGAACTGTCCAACACCTCTACGGAGGCATCTCAATTTTAACATTTAAAAAATAAAAATCACTTCCCTGCCCTCCTAACAGAGCAATTCCTTCCTTGTTTCCTCTGTATGAATATTTGTTGACTAGAGGTCGTTTCACCCGTTTCTCCCCTGCACCCATTCCTTCCCGTCTACATTATCACTGAGTTCTATCTGATTCTGCCTTCTAATAGCACATGACTGTTTTTTTTCTGTTGTCACAGTTGAACTAGGTCTGTTTCCCATGGTATTTCCTCCTATTCATTTTCTACTTGTGACCAGAGCTCGTTTTAATATATATAAATAGCATCCTACTCCTTGTTTCAAGTTTTCAGTGGCTTTCTGTCACTACATGGTAAAAATGCATGGCATTCATAGCCTGTCTTCACCTAGTGGGTGCCTACCTTTCTAGCTTTGTTTCATGTTATTTCTTTTCACTTATACCCATGAAAATAACTTGCAGTTCCCAGACCCCCTTGTTTACTTAGTGTATTACGGAGTATATTATTAGTGTCTAATAATGTATTATTAATGTGTTATGGTGATATCCACCAGCAATACCTCCATGATATATGTTCTATGCTAGTATTAGAGTAGTATGCATTACTTATTTCAACTGAATTTTTTTTTTCTTGAAACAGAGTCTCATTCTTGCCCAGGCTGGAGTGCAGTGGCACACTCACAGCCACCTCAGCCTCGGCCTGCCCGACTCAGACAATCCTTCTGCTTCAGTCTTCCAAGTAGCTGGAACTATAGGCTTGTGCCTCCACGCCCAGCTAATATTTGGATTTGTTGAAGAGATGAGGCCTCGCCATGTTGCCCAGGCTGGTCTCAAACCTGTGGGCTCAGGCAGTCCTCTTGCCTTAGCTTCCCAATGTGCTGGGATTACAGGCGTGAGCCCCTGCATCTGGCTCAACTGAATTTTTGTTTACTTATTTATGTATCCTATTTCTCCTGATTGTAGGTATATCAGGGACATGCACAAAGTCTATTTCATCTTACTAGATCTCTCTCACTGGCTTTCATGTACATAGTAAGTGATCAGTAAATGTTGGTTGAATTAATGAATGATTAATTTTAATTAAAGAATGTTAATTCTTTAACAAAGCATATGTTGCTTGCTTTTTGTTGTCATAATGGAACCTAAAATCCCACTAATGTAAAAATCTTGCACAAGTCACTTATCCTGTTTGTGCCTCAACTGTTTTCATCATCTCATTAGATTCTTCTGTTCTAAGTTAGTTAACATATATAAAGAGCTTAATGCATGATGATAATTGTGCACATGTGTAAGTATACCCAGAACCACTGAATTGTACACTTTAAACAGGTGAATATTGTGACATATAAATTATGCCAATAAAGCTGTTTTTTAAAAAATATAGTAAAAGAGGATGACCAGTTTAAGGCATGGAAGGATCTGTGTGGCTAAAATACAGAGAATGGGAGAAAGTTGAGGTGAGGTACCCAAGGGGTAGTCCTAGGGTATTTCTGAAGAGCACTGGACACTATTAAAGAGTTGTAAGAAGGAGAAGTATCTAGGTTTATTTTCATTTTGCCAAGATTACTCTGGCTACTAAAGAGGCCAGTGTAGATGTTTTGAAGAAAAACTGTTATGTATCTCTTTCCATCTGTTGGTAGCTGTGATCCAGAGAATGGGAGTGAAGTTAGAAGGAACTGTATGGAATAGACAGATATTTAGGAGATAAGTATTTGAACTTGGTGAAGGTTGATTGACTAGAAGGTATGTTGTGTCACTTCAGAATTCTGGCTTGTGTAACTGGATGAATAGTGCTGCCAGTCGGTGGGGAATGTGGACTCTATTTAGGTTTTTGCAGCAAAAAATATGAGTTCAGGATTGAATATAACAAGTATGAGAGGCCCAGTTATCTGTTTGTGGATGGAAATTGAAGATTAAGTCTTTGAAATTACCAAGAGAGAAGAAAATCCCTAGGACTGATGACATTAAGCCTTTCCAACAAAATTTAATGGCTAGATATTAGAGACGCAGAATGCCAAGGAAAAGTAGGAGGAAAACCAGGAGAGTGAGATGGAGGGAAGGTGGGAGGGGGAGCAGTGTTAGATGTTAAGAGCTTATTGGCACTGTCAGAAACGTCTCTCTAAGGTCAAAGAAAACAAAGAGGCTCTATGGCCAGTTTGGTTTGCTGTTGTCAAGACTAGATTGCTAATAACCTTGAGAAGAAGTATTTTGCAGAGGTAGTGCAGGATAGGGATGAGCCCTGATTTGGAGTGAACTGAACAAGTGGGTATCTGGAAGCACAGTGGGATTGTAGAGGTGAGGAGAAAGATAAGCAGCATCTTGAAGAGGGATATATACTGTGGAGTTATTTTTTTTAAGATGGGAAAGTTTGAGTAAGTTTCATTGCCAACTGAAAATATGTAGCGGACAGGGTGTAGCCACATGTGGAGAGAGTCCCCCTTCACCTGGAGGAGGTGGCCCAGCAAAGTGCAAAAGTTTTGACCAGAGGCATATGGAAAGAATTACCAGCAAGGTTGAGGGCCCATTTGAGACTGGTAATGATGAAATTTGAGCAGATTCAATCCTTTTTAATATCTGATTTTCTTAAGCAGTCCTGGGATGGATGTGCTGGACATGGATAGGAAAAAGGAGAAAACAGCTCAGGAAAGAAACAAGAGAAAGAGTTCTTGCTTTGAATAGTTGAAGACTTCTGGAAAAGATGACCAAATAGAAAAACTTATTTCCTAAAAAACTACACAGTACTCTTTACTTTTCTGTAGTTTTACAGTGAGCATCTATTAATATGCAATAGTGATCGTTTCACCTTGTTATTCTTAAAAAGTTGCATTCTTTTATAATCTCACACATTACTGTTCTAACAGGTGTTTTAAGCATCTGTATTCAGTGAACAACTATGTATTAGTGTTGTATATGCCAGGAACCTGGTAGTATACTATACAAAGTGTTAGTGTTGTATAATTATGCCAGGAACCTTTGTATAGTAATATACTATACAAAGTACTAGTTTTGTATATGCCAGAACCTAGTAGTATATTTACTATACAAAGTGAAACTGTGCAGTCTGTTCTGCAATAAAGAGGTATGCTCTTAATACCATGGAATCAATACCATGAAACATTTTTCATGGGAAATTAATAGTGTTTCAAAGTTACAGTGTCTTAGTTTGATTTCTGTTGTGTATAACAGAATACCAGAAACTGGGTATTTATTTCTTAAAGTTATGACAGCTTAGAAGTCTAAGGTCAAGGGGCAGCATCTGGTGAGAGTCTTCTTGCTGGTGTAGAATGTCTGTGGTGTCCTCAGGCAGCACAGGGACCACTGGTGAGGGTGCTAAGTAAGCTAATGTGTTCGCTCAGGTCTCTGCCTCTTCTTAGGAAGCCACCAGTTGTCCTCCCCTGAAAACCCATTAATCTGCCCTCATGATCCAGTCATCTCTTAAAGGCCCCACCTCTCAATACTGTCACATAAGGGTGAAGTTTCATATGAATTTTGGAAGGGACATTTGAACCATAGCACACAGTAACAAAGTTTCATTTTCCTATATGAATTTCAGTTATCAAAGATTTTTGGAAAGATTGTATATTCAGTACCACAAAACCAACCAGGTTATAACAAGGCAGATCCAGAGTTGAGTTACTTTTAATTCTAGAGCCAGAGCAGTTGCCTTTCTTTTCACCACTAACATTGTTTCTTAAATAGTCATATAAAATATTGAGTTGATGCATAAGTTCCTAGGGTTTTTCACTGTGGCAAAAGTTTTTATAAAGCCCGATGGTTTTCTTGAACATGAACGCAGGTCAAAGTAGCCCTCTTTGAATTGACAGAACCATTTTCTTGCTGTGCCTTTCCCAGTGACATTCTCCCTGAACATGGCACAAATGTTTCGAGCTGCCTCTGCTGCCTTGAATCCTGTTAAACTCAAAAGAATGTGTTGAAAGTGTTCTTTTTTTCCCCATTTGACTCTTCTTTAGCTCAGAGTACTTTCTTCAGATCTACAAAATACAAAGCATATTTACAAGCACAACACTGTCACTCTCTGACAAATGATCAACAAACTCCCAATACTGGAGTACTGCCATGCCCAAAACAAATGCTAAGAACTTATGCATCAACCTAATATTTAAAGCATCAATCACCCTAACAGAAGGCTGCTTGCTTTGGTAACATCGATGAAATTTTAACCAGTAGTGACCAGCCAATATGAATGCTATTCTCTAATTCATTGACTACTGATTCCATTCCATTTCTTCTCACAAAAACGCATCTGTTAGAAAAATACCAGTGTTTGCAAATTGATGGATATAAGGTTATAGAAAAAAAGTTATTTATTTTACAGTACACAAAATATTTCTGTGATTTGTGGTCACCAAAATGTGTAGGCATTTCCCCCTACCAGCAACCAATCCATTTTGATACCAGATTCTCCAGTGGATATGAACTGGATGTCCCCTAATTCAGTCCTGTACCAAAGCTGTCTACCTGGAGATAGCATCACATTCCACAGATTGAGGGCTCCAGTCCCACCAGACTTCTCCCCGCTTCAGACGCCAGTCACAAGTTACTCTAGTAGATTATCATTTATAATTTTTCCTTTCTTCACTGTGTTCTACCTTGGCCTAACATTGAGGTTTAAGGTTTTAGTCAGTTATTTGCACTGAAGGTATGCCTTTAGATATCTGATGAACCAACAAAGAAAACAGTCAAGATGGGAAAGAACAAAAGTAATTGCCTTGGGTGTCACCACAATGACTCCATCCAAAAATAGTTTGAGTATAAGTGAAACTAGCAGTGGTGACTTAAAATTGCTTTGAGTGCCAGGTTGCCTTCTACCTCTACTCTTCTTTGAGGTCATCAAGATTCGTAATTTCCTTTCCATGCTTTTTCATTTGGTCTTCTGCTACACCTGTGCAGACTTCTGTCATAGTACCAGTTATAAGTTACTGAGCTTGTTTTCCCTTTTTATCTCAGTGTTCATTCTGAATATATGTGAGTTTAATATAGTTTTACTTTCAGAATTTTTTTTCAGGTATTCATTATGACATCTTAGGTTCTACCCGCCTCCAAGCTCCCTTCCTATCACTACAACCACTACATGTATACTTTTCTTATCTTTTGCCTATCTCTTCCACCTCTCAGAACTAAGAGATTTTTAGATCATCACTATTTTCAGGTTCCTACATTTTATCTAGTCTTGGAGAACAAAACTCTCTTAAACTCCCAATTTGTATTTATATGTCCCACCTTCTAACTCAGACGTATAATCTGATACTATCCACCTAAAATAGAATCAGCTTTACAGGTTTTTTTTTTAATCTGTAAAATAATAATGTATCTCTTCTAATGCAAGCACATAGCCAGAATTGTGGATTATATAAATCTTTCAGAAGCTTGTCATTTCTATTAAGCTCACTATAAAAAATAAAATCACAAATTGTATTATACTGTATTTAGCATTAGAAGAAAAAAATGCTTGTTATTGAGATCTGGTTTTTCTCCCCCCTTGACATCATTACTACTTTTAAATGAATTATTTATAACTTATCAAAGAAAGGCAGAACACATTGTCCTAAGGTGAAAATTTTTGTCAATTTTTTATATTTTAAATGGAGGTAGCATTCTGTGTATGTTTCTTAAGCTTTTCTGATTAAATAAAGGGTCTCATACTTTCTCTCTACCCTATCTTGCTTTATCTGTGGAAAGTTTTGATGCTAAGCTAGGAGTTAAGATATAGTGTAGGAGTCTGTCAGATAGTGTAATGAGACATGCAAAAAGGTATGCAAAGCTTTTTTGCCTTATTGTGTGTCTTAACATTTCAACTGAATTTGTCAGTGAAACTTTTTTTTTTTGGCACATCATTTTAACTAAGGACACTTTGAAAAAGATTGCCCAGGGATTGATGTTCTCCAGTTAAGCGTAGCAGTTCTGATACATCTTTTCAATATTGGGCTTCTGTCATGATCCTGGGAATTTCTCTAATGGTCTTGGATTTGTGAGCATGCTGCCTCTTGTGTTGAACTTAACACAGAATCTACACGATAGCTCATTAGTCTTCTGTTAAATTACTGAAAATAGAAGTCTGGGGAAAGGAAGGAGTATGAAATCAGGAAAACTTTATCTAAAGGAAATAGTTAACAGTTCACCCTGATTGGCACATAGTGTTCATAGACTTTTGTCAGAAAATGAGGTTGTTGACATAAGAGGAGAGGAAGTTGGCATGATCATAAATGCCCCTCTAGGAAATTCAAATTGTGTGAAGCAGTGATGGAAGCCACCCAACCTCTGTACAGTCAGGAAAGCAGAAACCACACTAGGTATTTCACCCGAGAGAGTTAATAAAGGAATTGGTTAAACAGGTGTTAAGAGCTGAAAAAAGAGAAAAGGGGATAAGCTGTAATACAGATTTAGAAACTGCAGGAAGCAGCTGTTACCCCAGGACTGGGTTATAAAAGAGAAGAAAGTCTAAATAGCAGTGGAGCTGAGACCCCCGACTTGGGGCCACTTGACTGATTAGAGGAACCTCAGGAGCTCGGCAGAGTGGACACTGGCTGGCTAGAGCTTGGGGTCTTGTGGGCAGAAGGGGGCTGCACAGTGAAGCTGAATGTAGAGGTGCTGGGAGCCTAGAAACATGTTTCTGGCAAGTGCGTAGCCGAAGAAGAGCTGTACACAGGGAGCTTCTCCCTCATCCAACTCCTCGGGGTCGCTCTATGGCAATTAATTGAATTGTCATTTTTAAAATGTATACTTTATAGATTTTAAAACACTAAATAAACATGATTTTCTTAACTTTTAGCATGAGGTCTTTGAAAGGCATCACAAGATTGTAGAAGGTATAATGTCATGGTTAAACTTTGAACCCGCTACTCTGGGTTGGGAGTCATTTTTGCATTGTATGAACTTGTATAACTTTGGATAGGCTACCTAAAATATCTGGTTCTCAGGGATAATATAGTACCAACACCACAGATTGGTTAGGAAGTGTAATCCCTGTTTAGATGATGAAGATCTGATACCTACTTCTAAAAAGGTAGAACAGTATATCTGTTAATATTAAACATGACCTATTTCTATCACTTTAGCAGAGCTATTAAACACAGCTGATAACGTACCTATATCTCACTCTAGTATATGCATAAATTAAAATATATATTTATACACCTCCACAATTTGTCATCTATAATTGAAAACCTCAAAAGCTCAGAAAAGTATGTTTATAGTGTGTCTTTATCCCACGTAGTGTGAGCAGGTTTTCTGTGTGTTACAGATTGGATTATATGAGTGTTCCCCCAGCACTGCTTAGGAGTGTTATATAATCTAGATTTATTATCTTTCTATAAATCTGAAAAAGTTTCAAATTGTCAAGGCACTTCTGATGCCATGGGTTTTAGCTATTAACAGATGTTTGTTATGTTTTTGAAATTTTATGTTTTAAAAGTAAAGGGGTTATCCATAATGTTTTAATAATCTTGACGTGGTATTTTTCATAGAAAAACAAAGGAATATTTATCTACCTTATGACCCAATAATTCATAGGTATTTATCCAAGATAAATAAAGGCTTATATTCACCAGAAAAAAAAACCTTGTATGATAATTTTTGTAGTGGCTTCGCCTATATATCCAGAATCTGGAAACAGCCAAATGTCTAGCAGAAGAATGGGTAAACAAATAGTGTACTACTCAGGTGTTGAAACAAGTGAACTACTGGTACATGTAACAATATGAATGACTCATAAATATACTGAGGGAAAGAAACTGGGCTCAAAAACGTATATATTATTTAATTATATGAAAATCCAGGCCGGGCGTGGTGACTCAAGCTTGTAATCCTAGCACTTTGGGAGGCTGAGGTGAGATGATTGCCTGAGCCCCCACGGGTTCGAGAACAGCCTGGGCATCTTAGTGAGACCTCATCTCTATAATAAAAAAAATTAGCCGGACGTGGTAGTACACGCCTGTATTTCCAGCTACTTGGAAGGCTGAGGCAGAAGGATCACCTGAGCCCACCAGGTCAATGCTGGGGTAGCCGTGAGCATGCCACTGCACTGCAGCCTGGGTGACAGAGTGAGACTCCAACTCAACAAAAATAAAGATCTTGGGATATCACTGCATATAAATTTTACCTCAGGCCAGGCACAATGGCTCACACCTGTAATCCTAGCACTTAGGGAGGCCAAGGTAGGAAGCTTACTTGAGCTCAGGAGTTTGTGATCAGCCTAGGCAACGTAGTTAGACCTTGTCTCTACAAAAAAATCAAATAACTAACTGTGGTGGTGCATGCCTGTGGTCCCTGCTACTTAGGTCGCTGAAGCAGAAGGATCACCTGAGCCCAGGAGGTCGAGTGATCGTGCCACTGCACTCCAGCTTGGGTAATATAGTGGGACCCCAACTCTGATTGATTTGATTGATTTTACTTCCATTTTTAAAAAATTGAGCAAATGCTTAGGGAATCAGAAGTTATAAGATTCCAGATAATCATTTGAATTCTACTTTGTAAAATATTTTAGGACTTTATGTTGTTTGCTTGGGTTACAAATGAAAATGTTAGTGTTTCATCTTTGTAGAGATGCTTGTCCCTGATCAAGATTCTACAGGATACCTCGTGAAATGTCTAGAGTTGAGGTGAACAACTCCAGGTTGCCATATTTGGTCAGTTGTCCTTGAGAGAAGAAGAAAGTTCAGAAAAATTGGTCTAGCAGAAGCCAATCTAGTAGAAACTCCAGAGGTTCTGGACTGTATATAAAACTTAGCTGCAAGTTTTCTTATCTAAACTTAAATTTGGTAAAGAGGTAACATACACTTTCAGCCTTGTTGAGGCAGATACAAACTGCCAAATTTCATTGTCAAAACCAGGACAGTAAGGTTGAACTAATCACTTTCATGGGAAAGTAATTCTATAATGAACTCTGTTACCTCTAGGATTACAGGTGTGAGCTTCATGCTCTCTGAGAGAATACAGTGGCGAGTGATGGGGAGTGGCCAAGACACAAGTGAAGCCTATCTTGGAGTAAGACCATCTGGGTTCAAATTTCAGCTCTGCCAACTAAATTCTGTGCTCTTCTGAAAGGCATTAGTGTGGTCTGCCATAGTGTACTGTGATCCTGTATAGTAGGCCATCACCTACAGCAGCATCATATGACGCCCACTCCAACACCCCCCAGTGAAGGTGTGCTGTCTAATTTTTATTCTCCTCTTGTGGTAGTCTCTGCTCTGTTTTTAGGATCCTGGCCTGCAAATAACACATGTGTATGCACACACACTGGCATACACACGCATTTTTTCCATCATGCTTCTCTTCGACTTTCTCACTAGCTAATGAGTGACTGCTTTGTTATCTAAAAGAAGCAGTTCAGTTCAGACATGTTTTCACATACCTGTTCTCTCTGCACAAAACTCTTCTTTCATCTTTAATTCTTGTTCTTTTATCTGCTGGCATTTTCAAACCTGAATCACTTCTTTCTAGTTAGAGAAGGTGACTAGAAGTAAATTTACTGCTTTTTATTTTTTTTAAATGTATATAGTGTATAATTCATAATACTTCTGGTTTTTTTTAATATATAGATTTAAATTTGAAACAACTTTTGTTAAGTTTTTATTTTAGTGTTAAGTTTTTAGTGAACAAGTTTTAAGAAATTTATTATACTGGGCTCGGTGACTCAGCCTGTAATCCCAGTGCTTTGGGAGGCCAAGGTGCGTAGATTGCCTGAGCCCGTGGGTTTGAGACCCGCCCGGGCCACTTGGCGAGACGTCATCTCTACAATAAATAAATAAATAAAAATTAGCCAGGTGTGGTAGCGCACACCTGTAATTCCGGCTTCTTGGAAGGCTGAGGCGGAAGGATTGCCAGAGCACAGCAGGTTGAGGCTGCGGTGGCCAGGAGCATGCCACTGCACTCCATTCTGGGCGACGGAGTGAGACTCCAACTCCAAAAAAAAGAAATTTATTATAATAGATTTCTTATTCTTTCCAGTAGTAGCTTAGTTACTTTTGTTTTTAATAAATTATCTGTGTCTTTCAATGAAATCATGTTATCATGTCTTTAAAATTAATCTTTGTACAAATTAATAGGCGTCATCTCACAAGTATGCAAATATCTTTTTCGTGTATTCTACTATAAAAAGTGGGTTTTTAAAAAGTTAGCAGTGGCACATTAACATTTTCTTCATGATGTTTTCACTTACCTTTTTCTTTAATTCTTTGTAAAAGCCCACTCAGCAGTTCTACTTATTATACATTATACTGCACCATTCACTGCTATAATGCCAAGATAGAATTTTAGGCAGCATTGCAGCTACAATAATAAGGAAGACTGAGGAACTCACGACTTTTCATGGTCCTCCCCCTTTTATGAATTAGGGAGGAACAAAATTACATCTGAAAATTGTACTGTTGGGTACTTTATTTATAAATATTAAGCCCTAAGGATTAGATAATACATAAAAGTGGGGGCATTTAGTTGCATTTCTGCCTGGACTGTGATAGACGGACTTTCATCTGCTGCTTTCTTTTGCTGTAGAACTTAGACACTTGGAATTTGAGAAGAAAGTTAAGGACTTCTCATACCAGCCATTTGAAAAATAAGTTCTAGTAAATATCTTGAATCAGGGTAGGTATTACATGGGGGTTAATCTGTGATAAATAAGAAATAAGCTCTAGTCCCATAGAGCTTGCTTTGGAAGTGGTGATAATAAACAAACTATAATTCAGGGCAGAAAGAATGTATATAGTAGCTTCTCACTTAATGTTGTTGATTGGTTTTAAACTGATTTTAAACAAAATGAGTGTAATGAAACGAATTTTTAAAATCAATGTTATAACAGTGTTTAGGGCAATGATGTAATCTGAGAACCTGCTGAATGTAGTTTTACTTAAAGGGTTCATTTCCAATAACGTGTCAACATTTAATGGCTGTTGGAGAAGGTAACATTTATGTTGAAGTTTATGGGAATAGGTAGAATTTGGAAAGAGAGACGGTAGAACAGCATACTGAGGAGGAGCATTTGCAATGGAGAAAGTGAGATTATGCACAAAGATGACTAGGGGAACGTGATCTGGTTGGATTTATAATATTACACATATATGGAAAATAGTAGAAGATTAATGGCTTTAACTTGAGAATGTTGCTTGGGACCAGAGATCATAGGTTAAATCTTTTATGTTTGTATATAGTAAGAAACCATGAAAGAATCTGAGACATGAGGCTGTTGGAAAATACTGTGCTGAAAATTGTGTTTTGGGCAATTACCTGACCTTTGTGTATAATTAATTGGAGAACACATACACCATTAATATTAATAGCATATTTAGTAGTTTGGTTCCTACATCAGTAACTACTAGGACAAAGGTGACAACAGTAAGTGGAAAGAGTGGGACAAATCCAAGGTAAATGGGGTGACCAAATACATCGATGATTAGAGACTACCAGGTTTACCTCTGTCTTTGTAGCATAGTTATAGTTAGTTCCCCTTTTTACTTTTAAATGTTTCCTGCCTTGTACAGTAAATATGGGGACTTTAAAGATAGATTGCTGTAGGTAGGATTGATAACAATTGAGGGCAGAAAGGGATGATGGCATAAGAGAACAGAATATGCAATTTTTATAAGTTCTTAATGATTTTTGTAATTCCACTAAATTTTCCTTTTGGAGAATTAAGCATAAACTTTATTTACCTGAATGCCACAATCATATCTTGTAGGTTTAAAATCTCAGTGTGTTATTTATTTATTTATTTTTTGAGTTGGGAGTCTCACTCTGTCACTCAGACTGGAGTGCAGTGGCCACTCCCAGCCACTGCAGCCTCAACCTCCTGGGCTCCGGTGATCCTTCCACCTCAGCCTTCCAAGTAGCTGGAACTACAGGCGCGTGCTACCACACGCAGCTAATTTTTGATTTATTGTAGAGATGAGGTCTTGCCAAGTTGCCCAGGTGGGTCTCGAACCCGTGGGCTCAGGCATTCCACTCACCTCGGCCTCCCAAAGCACTGGGATTACAGGCTGAGCCACTGAGCCCAGCCCTTAGTGTGTTTTTTAAATTTTAATTAACGTATCTGAGTATTATAGTATCCAGCAAAATAACAGATACTGAAAAGATTATACTTTTTAGAGGAGCTTTAATAAATTAGCGTAGCTGACATTAAAGTGTTCAAATAGAAATGCAGCCAGTGGCCACTGAGAATATTCTGTGTATCCACAAGCTGTCACTGAGGGAATGGGCTCCAGTACGTCAGCATCTTTGGGTCCTGATCTTTTTTTTTTCAATATTGAAACTGGTGGCTGTAGTCACATGATACTCCTTTTAAAGCTTGTGTGTAGATATAACTGTTATATTTGTGGACAGTGTTACATGTTTATGGCTCTTGTGTTTTCTATGTGTAGGCAGAAGGAGAAGACAGCCTGAAGAAGATGCAACTGATGGAGCTTGCGATTCTGAATGGCACCTACAGAGACGCCAACATCAAATCACGTAAGAATGACACTGATGCCTAGGGTTACCACTGTCTCAGCTATTTTGTCTACAAACCTTTCTCCTTCTGGTAGCACAACACATGAACAGCTTAAACAAAGTGAAGAGATGAAGTAATTGTGTCACTTGATAGGGGTCTAACTGTCCTCTTTTTAATGCTTTCATGAATTGAGGACAATCTTTATTTTATGCCAGCATGTCTAAGGTTGGGGTTTTAATTATTTTTATGACATCCCAGTCTTTAGATTTAGAAGTTCCAGGACATTTTCTATTCGGTTAATTACAGATGTGAGGCTTTCAGCTTATTTTGCTACATTTATGCAAACAGCTATCATTTTGAAAGCTGATTTTTACAGTGAATTTGAAGTGTGTCTGAATGGAATGGCCCTTCTGTTGAACTCTGTCTTTCCACTTTGCTTGCATGTTTTCCCTCCAAGATGTTTTCCCTATTGATTTCCTATGTGAGTTCACAGAGATCAGTGAGCAATAACTATTTCTGGTCCTGTTTTTGCCTTTATATATATCTGTACATATTTTTATAAGCCATAAAAGGATTGCTTTTTTTTAATATTTAAAATGCAACAATATGAGATTTAGATTTTGAGACAATGCATTTCATTTATAGGAATATAATGGTATTTAAGGTAAAAATTTCTAAAAGGAAATAGAATTTTAAAGTCCCAAACAACTTTCCAAAATATAGGGAACCGAGTGGGTTTACTAGTAGTTACTTCATAAATGGATGTCTTGGCTCATGAGACTATATCTCATTACTGGTTTGGAATTTAGAAATGAGGACCTTTTTCCTGTTTCTGTGAAGTTAATTTCTAAAGATGCAGGAAACGTATGTATACACCTAGGGTTCACTTGACTTACTTAATGCAAAGATAATTATTCCTCCTTTATTTTTTAACTAAAGCTGCACTTTAGAACTGTGTCAAGACTGTATTTCTGTGGACTCCGATTCCAAATTATCTTTTAACATCTTCAGTGCGAGTGTTTTCTTGTGCTTCTGCATGCACCTTAGTCCTATGAAATCTTAAAATGATAGATACATAAAATATGAACTAAATATAACCTATTTAATGGGCTCATTCATTTTTGACAGTGGCTTTTTAATTTTGCACAGTCTTAATCACATTGGGAAAGGGAAAGCTGTTTGCATTTGATTGGTGTGCTTTGGCATTTTTGTGTGATCAGCGCATGTACTAACGTTTTCCTTTTATTTTTCTTCTTTCCTGCCTTTTCCTTTCTTTTTCCTACTCCCCTCTCATTTTCCCATATTTTACACTGCTGTCTCTATACTTCCTTCTAAATTTCTTTGCTTACTGTAGCAGCCCTTGCCTTTTCTCTTGCAGCAACAGCCCAGGCTGCTCCAAGGATCATTACTGGGCCTGCGCCTGTTCTCCCACCGGCTGCCCTGCGTACTCCTACGCCAGCTGGTCCTACCATAATGCCTTTGATCAGACAAATACAGACCGCTGTCATGCCAAACGGAACTCCTCACCCAACTGCTGCAATAGTTCCTCCAGGGCCCGAAGCTGGTTTAATCTACACGCCGTATGAATACCCCTACACGTTGGCACCAGCTACATCAATCCTTGAGTATCCTATTGAGCCTAGTGGTGTATTAGGTAAGTTTTTCTTTCATGTGGTTAATAACATTCTTCTTTATACATTTTGCTTTATACATTTCAGACTTTGAAATGATTTTGTCAGTTTTAGAGAGGCAGCGCAAGTTTCCACGAGGAAAGACTGGAAACTAAATTTTGTTTTATTTCAGCCTCCCATGAGGGTTCTGCTTTTAAATAATTGCACCTTAAATTTGTTCAGTTCCACTTTGGTAACTCGGGTTCACTTTAGTGGATAAATTTGTTATGTACATTTTAGACAAAATACTTTTTGCTTTTGACATTACTGAGGTCATTCTGAGTTTTGGGTCCGATCCCATCACCTATCATCTCTACCTCTCAGTCTTACATTTGTATCTCGCAGATCTGTTTAGTTGTTGGCTTAATTTTAAATTTCTGTGTGAAAGTATTTTGAGATCTTTATAAAATTCATATTATTGTATGTGTTTTTTTATTATTTGTGATCACTTAAAATATGAAAGGACCAGATAAATACAGTCATGCATTGCTTAACAACAGAGAAATGTTCTGAGAATTGCATCGTTAGGCAGTTTCATCATTGTGCAAACATGGTGGAGTGTATGCACAAACACAGATGATACAGCCTACCACACGCCTGAGCTGTTTGGTATAGCCATCATAATTCTATAGGACCACCATAGTGTGTGTGGGCCATCGTTGACTAAAACATCGTTATGTGGTGCATGACTGTAGTTACATTCTTCAGGTTTTCACTTTTTGTCTTCTGAAGTCTTAGTCATATTAAACATGAACGATATTCTTAGTTTTAGTAGTACAATATGGAGTAGATGAGTAAATACCTAGTCACTGAATTTAGAATCACACTTGAAGCAAAAATTAAAATCATACTGTAAACGCTTGGTTTTACATGAACAAAAAGTGGTGTGCTTGAAAAAGACATTACTGATGCCTTTTTTTTATAGAGTGGATTGAAATGCCAGTCATGCCTGATATTTCAGCCCATTGACTTGCTGGATGAAGGACTAGAATACAGCAGCTGTTATAACACGACCAGTCAATGTGGAACAAACTGTTTCTGTGCAACCCCTTTGTTTTACCAGACAGAATTTGAATACTTTTTTCCCTGAATTGTATATGACCTTGGTGCTGCATGCATGCTGTTGACTTTTAGGACTTTGATCTTTTAAGGTTGTTTTTTTTTTCCAGCATTAATAGTGATTTATAAAGATTTGAAAGTCTTTAATGAACCAGGACACTAAGATTTAAACTCGAAAATTCATTGTTCAATTAAAGAAAGTCACATTGCTCTGTATGTTATCTGTGTGTGTGCATGCACTCAGGTGCCTTTTGTTTTATGGACAAATACTTTTTGTTGTACATGTTTTCCATTTATCTCTAAATCATTGTATAAAGTAATTATAGGTCAGAATTATACCACAGAACTGTTGATGAGAGGCTTGTTTCTGTTGCACATTTTCTTGAAGCATATTTAAAATAACATGTAACCTGTAACCTTGTTTAAGTTTTCCTTTCTATTAATACTCTGTCCTGTGGTCCCGTGCATGCTCCTTTTCCCAGAACTCCTCTCTGCTGCACCCACAGCATCTGTTCCCGAGGAGTTATGACTCTTGACTTCCTGTAGGGCTGGGACTCTTAGCCTCCAGCTGCTGTACCAGCACTTTCAATTCAAGATCTCCCTGATTTTGCCACATGGAATTATACTTGTATATGATGAATTTATCTAAAATGAGTAAGGGTGATAGACCAGTTTACTGCTTAGAAACAGCAAGAGGCACTGCAGTAAAATTTGTCTCTCGTTAAACAACATGTTTTTTGTCTGTTGGGAAATCTTTATTTTTTAAATTTTAAATATTAGACTGGCAAAATAGAAACCAAAACATGCAGATCCCTAATTGGCATTCACACAGTGAAGAATAATGAGTCGTAATGGGGGAAAAATGTATTATGATCAGTTTTATTTCTTGCTTTACCACCTAAGCAGTAAAACATAATATTGACCACTTGGCGAACTGAGAAAATTATTTTAAATTGCTGAGTTATAACAGATTTGCACACAGATAACATGCATGCTATTTATATCAAGTCTCACATAAATTACTTTAAAATAAGCAGTGCCCTTCAAAACAGATGCAGACATGTGTGTTGGTAGTAGTGAGGAGATTGGTATTAGCATCAAATCTTCATTGATGACTAATTTTTAATTCCCTTCCTTTTATCTTTAGGTATGGCTTTCCCAACGAAAGGCTAAGAATTCAAGAACGGTCTTAACTGAACCCTCATCAGATCTGAATTTAACATGCTTAGTCTCAGCAGCCTCCGGGGGAAAAAAAGCTTAGCCTAGCAGTCAGTGACTTACTTGCACTTTTTGCACATAGATATAAAGTAAAATTATGTTGTTAATTTGGTTTAGTCTGTAATATTACAAAGTAATGGTAATTTATAAAGGAGTGTATAGTAGTATACTGACTGCTAAGTGTACTATACTGTTTGCTTTACTAATCACCTAATTCATTGCAGTTCATACTTATTGACTCAAAGTTTAAAACCACAATCTGTAGGCTTTAAGAATTGCTTTTAAACCTTTTTAAGTGATAAACTCTGGAAGTGGTCTTAAGGTTAGCAAATAATTGTCAGTATTAAATATGACATTATTTAAGTAGTCCTGCTGCAAGAAAGGCACTTCAGTGAATATGTGACTAGTAAAGCTTAAATATGTTTGGATCTACTAGAGTTCATGAAATACTGTAATTTGGGGATTGTAAATGAATGGATAAAATAGGTTAAGGCCAAGATGTTTGAAATGAATGCAATATTAATAGATGCATATATACGTGACATAATATGGTTAATTTTAAAACTACTGTGCCTTAACGTGTTTCTTAAACTTTTGTAGTAAATGAACATTTGAAATCCATTTTTGATAAACCTGCTGTTAATGTTTTTTTTTCCCCTTGTGAATGTTTTCTAACTTTGTCTTGGTAATTGCAATTTAACTAGGTGCGGTGGCTACTAAAGTTCGAAGGCACGATATGCGTGTCCATCCTTACCAAAGGATTGTGACCGCAGACCGAGGTTAGTTTAGTTCTGCAGTTCTTGTTCATAAGAATGCGCTGGGTGTCCATACAATTTGCAACACCACGCCTGATGGAAACATGTAATTGCTTACCTGCACACAGTTTCTTTTCCTTTTCTAAATTCATTTGTAATAATTGACAGATTTAGGGGTTGGGTTTTTTGTTTTGTTTTTTTTTCTCCTCCCTTTATATTTTAACTTATTAAATCTTCTGTTACGTGCTATGATTTATTCCTACTAAAACACAAATTAGTTGATTGGGAAAGCTGTTAAATTTTGATGTTGCCTCAACTATTTTTCAGTAATAATGTTTGCTAAAATTTTCCTTTAATTGTTCAGAAATTTGGGGTTGGTATTGCAAAATGAATTGAACAGATGGTGCTTTAATGAAAGAAGTAAAGGACTATATGTCTCCTGTGTACTTTTGGAGAAAACTGAAGATTTAGTTTCCCTTTTTCTTTATAATAAAATATTTGAGCCACTGTATAAGCCTGAGGGTGCACATGTCAGGTATTTAGATGAAATCAACAAAGTAAGGACTGTGAAGATAACTTTCATGTAGTTGGATTTTTAAAAATAAATTAGAAAGTCAATTCCCTTTTATTCTTACATTCTCTTGCCAAAATGGATCCTTTGATTTTTGTCATTTGCTGCTAAAATATATTATCCGAAGGGTAAACTATCTCTTAAAGCTTTGTGGTGATAGAGATCCAGCTGTTTGAGTATCCTTTTTGACTAACCTGTGACTGGAAAATAAGTCTCCATTTTTCTCCTTTACAACATTGGTAATTTGTGTCCTATATATGCCCTTGGACCCTTTTGTAAATTATTTATGCTTGTTGAGGAGCGACATTTTCGGTTTATTGACATTGAATTGTTTCTTAAGTTTTTCATCACAGGATGGTAATCTGAAGCATGGTAGAAAAGGATTTTTTACACTTTTCTATCATGGCACATTTATTATCTACTAATTAAATCTATCAGAATCTCTAATATTAGTGGGAAATAAGTGATGGATTTACACTTCAGTCTCACGTCTATGAATTTATGTAAGACCTGCCAGCTTCATGTGGTTACCTTGAATACTGATGATAAATACTAGACATAGCTGTTCTTCACATCAGAAATAAAATGCCTTTCCAAAGATATTGTTGATATTTATTTAACATCATACATAATTAAAGAGCCCTGAGGACTTTTACACTAATGTATACATGACTTGTCATGATTATTCAGTGAACAGAATAGATCCTCAGATGAACGATAATTTATGAAGGCAGAACTTCTGATAAGTGTGTCATGTACAAGCATATGCACAGCTCTTCTTGCATCAGAGCATGTCCCCCTAGGAATGGGAGAGTTTTTTTGTTTGTTTGTTTGGTGTTTTTTGGCACTTTAGTTCTAAAGAAACTGGATAATTCCATTAGTAACTTAAAGTGTATACATATCGCTGATATCTAAAATAGTTTAAAGAGCAGTTTCAAGTGTTTTTTAAGGAGATTTTTAAAAATAATTTTGTCTTAACACAATAATTATTGGCCTACTTAATACTTCAGTGCCTTGAGATAGTTGAAAATATTGGAGGGCAATATTACCATATTTGGAAAATTACAACACATTCCATGCATGGCTCTTTCGTACTTACATGGATTTTGATTAGTCCTGTCACTGTTTTTATTCAAAATGCAATGTCAGCAAACCGAAATGCTATTTTTTATAAAAATAACAGAGTACTTGTATACTTATTATCACTGTATGCACTCATTGGGTCTAAGGGAGATGTCTAAAGTCCTTCACTTAAATTATTTTATGATACTACTGTTTTCTCTATTTTTGAGGTTTTCAAAACTATTTTTAAAAAGTCTTTCGAAGAGAAGCTTATTATAGGCATTCACTTACTGCAAAGAAACTCGGTCCTTGGATGTATAACCATGTAATTCTATTATGATAATTTAGAGCACTACATGGTTGACCAGTATCTAGTTCTTTACTAAAAATAAACCCATTTCAAAACTGAATTTGAAGCCTGAAGACCAACTGACGTTTTAGTTGTAATGAACTATAAATGGTTTTGCACAGTTTTGACATACCTGTGTGTACTGTAGGAGGCCCAGACTTGGCAGAGGATGTATTCTAGGTGTACTGGTATATGTAGATGGTAATTTGTTTTATTTATATATTCCACACTCCAAAAAAATCAGAAGTTTTTCTGAGTAATGATTTTATAAAAACCATCACTTACCAAATTTGTATAAGAAACTTAGTTTTAATCAAAATTTTAAGTAATATCAAAAATGCTTTAAGATATTTTATTTTGGAGTACCTGTGAAGTAGTATGACTACATCATGTTAAATATTTATTTTCTTCTTTGATTTTGGAGGAACAGTTTTTATTTTAAATAAAATTCCACTTTTTAAGAAATTCAGGGAAGATTTGGTCACAGTGAAGATACAATATTTTTTTAGTATTTATAACCTGTTCTAAATAATAGAGTGTAGAAAGCATTTTTGTCATATGAAGGTAAATCAGTTCATTCTATAGATCATTTAAACTCTGTGAACATTACACCTACTAGGTTTTGATTTATGAAGTGGCACAGAATCTTACTTTGCACTGAATATCTTTTCGTTCACATCTCCTCTGCCTTAGTCACGATGGCAACAGTACAGAAAATTATATCAAACCTCAGAATATAGTAGAAATAATTAAGCTGTTGAATGAGTCTTAAAAATCATACTACTGTTAAGTGGACCAAGTTTGGTGAAGCAGAATGTGACAGAGGTTGATTAAGGAAGGAATAGCTCAAGGACATTGGGAATGATAACTTTTCCACTTGAGAATTACTTTATGTTTTACTGTAATTTTTAAACATTTTTTGTTCCTTTTGTTATTTTGCAAAAGAAAATAGTATTTACAGGTGGCTTCTTTTAAAATATAAAAATATAAAGCAGGAATGTATATGAAATGTCAGATTTTATTGTATTTGCAGAGTATTAGCTTTGAAATTGAATAAAGAAAGCTGTTTGTAGTTTTAAAATGCCTTATTGGTATCAGTTAGAAATTTCTTCTATTTTTTGATGTACTTAGAGCTTTTTGAGTATAGATTTTAAATGGCAGGATTTTACAGTGTTTACATGCAAGTGCATTTTATAAGTGTTCTATATGTGTAAAATAGTATTTTCAACTGGAAAGTGTTGGCTAGTGCAAGAGGCCTGGCCTTTTTCTGGTTCCCATGATGTTGCCTACACTGCTAGACTACAGTTTAGTATTGCTTTGTATCATGAGGCCAAGAAATTCCATGTTGTTTGTAAATAGAATAATTGAAAAAGCAATAAACATTTATTGAACAAAAGAAACCTTGTTTGGCCCAGAGTTTATGTTGAACCAAATTGTTCGTAGAAATTAAGTTTCTTTAGATCCATTTCTGTTAATCATCAGTTATTAATAATCACATCCATCATTAATAGTTGCTTTAATGCTTGCATCTGAGAGAATACTAATGCTTAATAGCAGTCAGATACTGATAACTGCACTGACTGTTTCAAAATTCTGTATACCAAACCTATTCATTGTTGTTTTTCAATTTCCTTCATTGACTGCTACTAACTATTAGTTGTTAGTTGTATTTTATTTCTATTTTTCCTGTTAACCAGTTTTTCATTTTTATTTATTTATTTTTTAAAATTTTGTGGGAGTGGGCTCCTCTTCATTTGTTCAAATCATGATATGAAATTGTCATGATTTTTATTGTATTCTGTAGATGGTGTCAATCAGTTTGTCAGAATTAAACATGCTTTTTTTTATTAGTTGTGATTAGTTTTTCATGTTGTCATTAAGCCGTCACTAGCTGAAACTAATCTCTTCTCTATCTTTTCTTTTCTTTTTTTTGTTTTGTTTTTTGTTTCTAACCACCCAGCCGCCACCGGCAACTAACCTATGACCTTCTGACCTCTGAACTCTTCACCCAATGATGACCTGACCATGCCTGCCTGCTGATCAGTTAACTGGTAATCGCCTTTGCTTGCCTGTCGTCAGTGCAGCGAGCTGAGGCACTTGTCCGTTCGTCTTACCATCTAACCAAACAAAAGACAAAGAAATTGTTGTCCTCCAACTCAGCTTTTGTTTTATTTTCTTCCTGTTTGGGTGAAAGTGGTTCTAGAACCTGCACTGAATTGTAGTAAAGCAATAAGGCCCAATTCATCCCACAGCACTGATCATCTTTTAATGTCCCATCCTAAGCGAACGGTAAGAAGGCCTCTCTTAAGAAGGGGAGACAGATGGCCCTTAACTACTCAATGACAGAGGCAGTTACTGTGAGAGACTTCTAGGAATCTTTTTCTTCTGATAGCGAAGTCAAAGCTCTCTCTGAATGTACTGTGTGATGATGCATCATGCATGAACCTTTGGTCAGGGATGTCATTGGTGAAGTGATTTCAAAAAAGTATTCAAAATTTGATATGCTGTTTAGTCACTACAGTGCCCTCAAAGGGCAGAAGTTGCAGCCTTTTTTATAATGCCTGCCAAAATTTGAAGTATTAGAAGAAGTGTGCCATGAGAGAAAAACCTATGGAGTTTTGAAAAGTAATGCAAAGAACAAAACTGCAACACTATTTTTTAAAAGATAAATATCTGAGTTAAAATTATTGAACCTTTATTTTACACCTCCTAAAAAATAACGAGAACAAGGTACATGCATTATGTGTCACATTACTGGGCAAACTGTTCAAGTATTTTTTTTAAACCTCCCTGTATAGAAAAAAATCATTAAGGATGTAAAAGCCATGCTTGCCTATTTGCTGTATACATGTAATGAAATTGTAGATAAAGTGTAGTGCATTGAAACAAATGAACAAAAAGTAGATACTTTTACTATACAAGGGTGCTGGTGCAGAAAAAAATATATATATTTTTGGAAATGTAGCATTTTATACTTTCAAGTGTTATAAAAAAAAGAAAAAGAACAAAGAAACCCTTTATTTCATTAAATGATTTTTTCTGGTGGTTGTCAAGAAACAAAAGACCAAAAGAGCCTTTTTGTCTTTCTTTTTTATTTTTTAAGTATTGGAATAAGTCTAAAGAAAAGAAAGTGCCTTATTTTCCTTCATGGTCATTTAGTCAAGTGTCTCGTAAGATCAGCTCCTCCCTCAGAATACAAGTTAATGCATGTTACTCAGTCGCCCAGTATGTGAAAGGAGAGATGAGGGAGACAAATGAGTTGATGATTTGAATTAGATGATTTTTGCCACGTTACCTTGATACAAATTTGCCAAATCTGATACTGTGAAAAAATTTGATAAACTTTTCTAATGTCTGACTAGTATGTTTTAAAACATCATTCTTTCAAAAATCTTAATTGAGTACTTTTGGTTATTGCAACCTTCGATGTTAGCCCAAAGGATTCTGAGATAAAAAATTATGTGTAGGCTAAACATCAGTTTATAGACTAAATTAAAACTTTATTTTATTTGGAGAAGGGGATGCATTAGTTTTTATTATTATTATTATTATTATTAAGTGGAGATAATAGGATACCTAACAGACTTTTTCACAAGATTTGTGATTTTCATTCTGGAAACCAGTATTTTTTAAATGACCCAAATTTAATCAGACTTCTTTATATCGTATCAGATAACTTATTAGTCCATCTCTTTGCTGGTTTCAGTAACTTCTGCTACCCCTCCACGCCCCCCCACTTTTAACTTTATAGGAATGTGAAAAACTAGCATCATTGTGCATATAAATACTCAGCTACATTTCAGTTTAATCTTCTAATTTATCATGAAGTTTAAACAGGTTTGTGGTTAAAGCAATGTTTGCACAAAGCCTACATCTAAACACTTGAGTGAATAATTATTAACTGCTCAGTACCAGACGTGGCAAATCTCAAGTTGACAGTGGATTTCCCCCAGCCTGTCAACTCATCCCCTCTTCCACACCTTCCAGCGTCCCAGTCAGAGGTCAGCAGGAAGCTCAGTCAGCACCTTCTCGGTGACCTCCCCTATCATCTTGTCTCACTTGGAAACTTTTTAAGTTTATTTACTATGCAATAGACATTCATTGTTTTGTATCCAGCTAGCTTTGGTTTAATGTGCCACTGCTTTGTCTTTCTGTTACACCTACAGTTGTTTTGATTTATTTACAATATATGCTGTGCCATTTTGATTTTTATATTGTTTGGTTGGTTGAATAAATTTGCGACACTCAAACACTTGAGGTGATAGTTGTTAAAAACAATACCAGTATTTGATCCAGTTTCATCTCAACTATATTATACCTGGACATTTTAGATATTTATCAAAGGTCTTTTATGGGCTAGAAGGTTAAATGTATGAAATAATAAATGTGTGGCATTGATGAGTAATGTTGGCTCTGAACAAACTTTTGAAAAACTTAAAGTTGATAAATTTTTGGATCAACTGAAAAAAAGCATGACTTTTGAAATCTCTGGATGCCTTGGTTCTCAGTATTATCATTCTTTATTGAATTTATTTCTTATTAAAATATGTAGTTTTTAAGACTTTTTTTCTGACAGTATTATGTAATTTTTTAGTGTGGGTAGATGGGAGTGTCGCTTGTATGTTACCATACAGCTGACATGTATTTTTGTCTATTCTTTATTATCTTAGTAGTTTCATGCTATGTATGTACCATAACCAACCTATTGCCTATGAGAAACATGTAAGATAATGTATTTACAGCCATTGTTACAAGTTTATAATGTATTTTTCTATCTTGTTTTATATGTATGTTATATAACATTCAAAAAGAATTTTTTTCTTGATTGAGAAAAGGATACAAAATGCAAAATCCACAATTTTGATAACTGAAAATTGCCAATTGTTTTGCAGTACTTTATTATATTGGGTGTCTTGTCTTTTTTGGGCTTTTAGTTAGCTAATGAATGAATACATTAGACACTTTTGGGTTTTAGTTGGGATTTTACATAGCTTGCATTTTAATTCTTTGGTTCTTTGCTGTTTCTATTAACCCATAGCATTATTTTAATAAATGTTATAATACCAACCTACTAACTCTGGACTATGTCTGTTTATTAACATTTACATGTTTAATTAAAATAAATAAAGACAAAAGAATGTAAAGTCTTGAGTTACTGGACTAACCCTGAAGAACGTGACCACAGATAATATAGCGTGACTTGTTTTTATGTTGTTTGTCAGCTGACAATTCCGCACACTACTGTTAAGATGGCTTTGGTTATTCTGGTCTTTTACCTTGGGGGGTAGCTGCCAGTAGAGATGGGAACAAAGTAGCAGTTGTTTGAGGCATTCTTCTTCTAGTCTTGTCATTTGCCTTTCAGCATCTGCCTTACTAATTCCACACGTTCTTATTTTTCCTTTTCCAAAATAATCACTGTCTGCTCACAAAATAAAGAGTAAAGAGATTCATTATAATGGTGTGTACCCAGAGAAACCAGTTTGATTCTTTGTTGAACCATTTCTTTTCATTTCTGTAAGTAGGTAGTTTTATGGTTTAATTATAGCGCAAAGAATCTGTTGATATTTTACCTTTAGTTACTAGATTTGTGTCTTAACTTGACATTTTTCCTTTGCTAAGTGTTGAACTTGTTTAACCAGCTGCTGCTTTTAGAGGAGCTTGGCATAGGTAAAGCCAAAGGCAGTTGGCTGTTGCTCCCAACAGTCTAGTCAGTGGTTGGTAATGATGATACAACCCCGTTTCCATCCTTGTTGAACTCTCAGCGCATTATTGAGTTTTCCTCAGGTATTTTTTCTTTCTCACCTATATCCAAAACACACTAAAGCAAGAAGTTTAAAGGGGGAAAACACTGGAATTTAAAATTGTATATGATGAATATCTTGCATACAAACCAATTTAAGAAGATTTCTTAAATATCTTCATGCTTTTCTTGCCTTCAGCCTGGGTAAATTGACCTCTAAATTCTGTAGTTTAACTTTTGAGGTACATATGTATTTCACAGATAGATAATTGCTTTTTCTGTGAAAGAGTTCTCCTAAATAATAAACTTCTCAGGATGAATTTTTGTATTGTAAATAATGATGTATCTTTGTAAGTTACATTTTATTTATTTAATTTTAAAGTTTGAGACTGAAATGAGTTACATGTAATAGAAGACAAAACTATACCAATATAAGCTCTTACCCTGTCAGACTATTCTCATATTTCATATATGTATGTGTATATATATATATATATATATATGTTTATAAAATACATAGAACAGTGATAACTTATTTGATCAAAATTGAGATGGTTGATTGGGTCATATAAGCAAATACAGTCATTTTTCTGAGGGGAGGGATGGGCAGTGTATTATTGTTAGGTAAGCAGATCTTTAATATGCTACTACTTGTAAAAGTTTCTCATTGCCTAACAGTTCCTGTACTAGTCTGTGAAAATGTGAAGATGTCAGGCTGCTAATACGTCGTCATGGTACCGTGCCACTTGGATGAATTTCTATGCAGTTTACTATTCTCTGGAGCCTGTGAATGCAGTCTCGTCTCCTTTTCAGTTAAGGATACTTTATATATACTTATGCCATATTGCTGCTTTTCATGTTGGGAAAGTTGTAAAACAGTTTTAAGAAGGTGAAAATAATATTACAAATCCCATTTTTATACAGCTTGTAATAGTATTAAACACGAAACAACCAAATTTCTAGAATACTAAAATTCTAGAGTCAGTTAATTGTTTTATACTGTTACTTGACAAAACAGCTGAATATTGGAACTTCCAGTCAGAAAGTTGGTGAAGTTAATGTACCTTATTATGTATTTTTTTCCTTTCAGGCAAAATGTCTGGAAAAACTTAAAACTTGAAGAGTAGAAATTCACATACATCCTAGTGAAGTAGACTCCACATGTAGTAGAGTCCGCTTAAAGGGTCATTCAAGCATCCTGTTCATAAAACTAGGATTATGTGTGTACATACACAAAATAGGTATTTGGTTACAGCTTTCTAAATACTAGGTAGCATAAAGGATCTGAATATTCTAGTGCACGAAAAGCAAATGATAGGCTTAAATGAAATAGCTTATTACCAAATCAAAAATCTTTAGCAATGAAACCTAGCACACTTGTATGCATGACACCCTAAAAAATTAAGATTTTTTTTAGTTTTTTTGGGGGGGTAGTTTGCTTATTGGGCTTGAATGGAATGTCTGTCTTTATATCTTGATAAGAAGTAAGCTGTTACAGCATTTCCAACAAGTAATTTTTGGTAGAATGAAATGTATTGCCAAATTGTAATTCATTATTTAGCAAAAATTATTCTCAAAACTCTTTGTACTCACAAATTTTCTAAGTACATAATGTTTTTACATTATCACAGATTCCTTAAAACTTATTTAAAATTGAAAAAATAATTTAACTTATTTTATGGACAATATTTTAGAAATACTCATGGTACATGCATGTAATTTTATTTGTGGTTTCTTTAATCTAAAAGGATCTAAATTGAAATGACTTTGTTATGAAGAGACTTAAAATTATATGCACCCCTGGTCCTCAATGCTGAATCAAACTGGTTCACCTAAGCACAAATTCTCTCCTTTCTGCGTTTCTGCTGCACTAATTGCCATGGGGTGGGAGAGAAGGAGGAATTAATTTATGGTGGAAGTAGGAGATAGGTGCAGCAAATAGCAACACACTACTGATTCCACATCATAATACTGCTGTACCTTGTTAGCAAAAGATACCACATTGTGAGAAGATCTCAGCTTCCAGGGTAAAAATGTATGTCTCTTAAAAAGTGCCATTATTGAAAGGTTTTGATTATCAAATGTATCTTATATGGTTTATATTGTAGTTGTATGTATGAAACATTTAGAATTTTACTTGTGGAAACTGTGTGTTTATATATAAATAGAAGTCGGAATAGGTGTTCCCAAATCACATGTCAATGGAGAACCACATATGACCATAAGTGAAATGCAATAAACCAACTGGAAAAAGCACATTTGCTTCGTCCTCTCAAGCCAACTGCAGCTAAGAAGTGCTGTTCATCCCCCACCTCCAGAAAATATATGTATAAATATCAGAATAAATGCAGATTTTCATATTTAATTATTCTGATGCTTTTAACACTATTTAAAAGAAAATTCTGACATTTTGGAGTTCTAATACTACTTAACTGAAGGGTGAGCAACATATTTGCTCTAATTTTAGTAATGGAAGAAAACGAGTGACCAGACTTCTACAGTGCTCCTCAAAAGGACTGTGCACCCAGCAGCTGTCATTTCTAGTCATCTTTCAGAAACTTGTACTATTTTTATGTAGTTTTTAAATGTAAGAAAGAAGAAAAGAGTGCTCTGTGTAAAGGACTGGATCATCATTTGAAAAAAGTAGAACTGTTTTTTGTTGTTAAAACAAGGATCATTTCCAGTAGTTTGAAACTCTTAAGATTTCTTCTTACATTCAAGTGTGGTGACTCCTTGCACTGTAAGTTTCCCAGTCGTTCTTATTCATGTCATCTTCAAGTTCCTCTGCCTCCTTTCCTCTTACTCAGTGGAATCTTAGCTTTCCTCAATAGAACACTTTTACAAAGTCTATCGGTGGCCCAAAGATGTGTTTAGCTTGGCTTATACAGTGTTGTGTCTTGCTCTGTTGATTGCTTGCCAACATTAAACTTAAAAAAAAATCACAAAACCTGCTTTTTGTCGAAGTTCAAAATATCTAAAAAGCTCAAGTATGCATTTTTACATATTGGCATTTAGCTGAAACAGTAATTTAACTGTTCCCTTTAAGCACAACACAGTCTGGGTAGCCACCACCTCACTGCTTCTGTTCCTAGTGTCACACTTGGGCTGATGTTCTGACTCCTGTCTTGCTTTAATCTTTTCTCCCTTCTCTGACTTCTGTTAATACTTGTCTCTCCTGATCTGGAATTGTGATTTGACTCTTCAGACACCAAACCAACTTCTCAAAAGGGATAACAGTTTTGATGTTTTTACTCCTGAAAAATCAGAAGAATAGTGTTTCTAAATGCATCAAAAAATATTCCTATTATTTATGCATATTATATTTTTAATTAGAAAAGAACTTCTGTTAAGTGAGTAGAAGGGTTTGATGTAGGTTTCCTTTCTAATGTAATTTTTTATAACTACTTGTTACAGAAATTGAAAAAAAGTCATAAGTTTGAGATCACATCTTCCCTAAGCATTTATTAAAATTAGGTTACTAATTAAGTGCTATTTTGTGAATTATATACATAGTGTATACCATCTAAAAGTGCTTATTTCTGCGTACTGTACAGTAGTTCCAATTTAGAGAAGTACCTTAAAATTAAGATGAAAAATTACTATAGGTTTTGTTTTCTTAATGTATGCTCTACTATATGCATTGGTTACTTAACTGGGTATTAATGAAAATTAATACAGAAAAGGCTTAAGAGTCAAAGGAGAAGAAAATATTTGCAAATTAATCCACAACTATTTTCTTGCAGAATTATTGGAGTTGATATTAAAAATTTTATGATCCCTCATTTTCCCTAGAACTGTAAAGGTAGAGAATGATGAAAGTGCTTTGACTACACTTGAAACCTGGATCTTAAATGCTACTCCTTATACCAGTGTTTTAAATGGTTCAGTCTATAGAAATTAAAACACATGAGTAGTACAAGTGGAAAGTTTGAACACATATTAATTAAATGATTTATATGAACGATGCTTTTGTTCATTGTTTTTTCGCTGAGGTGAAGGCATTAAAAAGTCGTCCAAAGTTTAAACTGACTAGATTTCTAGATGGTGGGAAAATGACAAACTTGAAGTTAGTGGATGGAGCGCAATGCGTGGGAAAAAACCTGAAGCTCAGATTTTAAATTGTTCTCTCAGGGAAGAAAACTAGATTAGTAAATTAAGCATACAAATGTCTCACCCTAAGCTAGCATTCAGGCATCTCCTTCTGGGCTATTAGCAGTAAAGGTGGTTTCAAATGAAAAAAAAAAATTAGAAACTGGGCAACTTTGATGGTCTATCTAGCCCTTTACACTCAGATGTCCCCTGTAAGGGGACATCATAAATCTAGCAAGCCACTTGGTTGTTCCCTCTCAGGAGACATAAAGAGATTGCTGGTGGTTACACAAGAGAAACTTATGCCAGTGCAAATTTTTCAAAAATGTATATTTCCTTGAAGTTTTCCATTCAAATTGCACAAAAAAAGCAAATTAAGATACGGAATATATGCTGAGATAAACATTTAAAAAATCACCTGGTGTTACATAGAATTTGTGACATGCTCTCACAGTGGTACATGGACTGGACAATGAATTACATATTATTAATGTGGGAGGGAGAAAATGAAACTGCATTGTCTGCTTGAATAGAAAAATGCCAGGTGAAAGATGTCAAATTAGTATTGTACAACATGTATCAATGAGCATGCAGTGCATATCAGTGACTCACATGTTAGAAAAAATAAGATACAAAATATTGATTTCTTGTCATAAATTCCTCCATGTTCAAAATTCCATTGTAAGCCAAATATCATTACAATAAAATAATTGGTTCCAATACTATGCGATTTAATATGAAGTGATTTATTTTTCACTTTCATACAAAAGCGTGGTCAAGTTACTGGTAGGTGATCCATGAGATGTCTCCAAGTGCAAAGGGTTAAAAGTGATCTGTCATAAGTATTAGTGTTGATTCTAAACTGGGTTAGAAACCTGCTGCTATTGGAATGAATAAAAAGCAATCTAGCATGGAAAGACAAAAAAAATGTAGTCTAAGTTTGATCTTTATCCTTGTCATTGAATTCTGTATGTGTCTACTTGGAAAAGAGATTTTGTATGTTTCAAAGAAAATGTGACTGCATGTGTACAACACCAATGAAGTATATACCATTGTTAAACACTATGATGGCCTTGTAAATACCTTCTTGAATCCTTCAGAGAAGGGGAATCTTGGTGCATTTCGTTTTGCTATAGCAGAATACCTAAAGCTGGGTAATTTAGAAAAAAAGTTTCTTTGACTCAACATTCTGGTGGCAGAAGAGTTCAAAATCTGCATCTGACCAGGACCTCGTGGCAGAGCATGGGGGGCACAGGTGGGTGCAAAGAGATCACAAACGAGAGAAACGGAGGAAGCCATAGTCTAACAGCCCACTCGTGGGAACTGGCGCATTCCTGTAGGAGGGAAAACACACACAAGAGGGCATGAATCTGTTCATGAGGGGTCTGCCCTTGTGACCCAACGCCTTCCACCTGGTGTCACCTCCCAACCCAGCCACATTGGGGATCCAATTTCAGTAGGAGTTTCGGAGGTATAACCTGGCCAGACCTCGGTCAAGTGAATAACTGCTTGATCTTGTGTTATATGAAAGATTCTCAACTTTCATCCTTTGCACCATCCTTGAGTGGTTGTAACAACAAAAAAAAGTGACTCAGAAAGTACACTGTGCCTGATCTAAAAGTAAGAAGTAATTGCCAAAGGTACAACTGGCTTTATTGAAATATATATGTGACATTTTTATCTATATGGTTTCACACTTATGTACACGTGCAATGAACTAGGGCCAGAAAGAGTGCATATTATTTGGGGAAATACTGGGAAGCTCGTTTACTAACCATTCCTTAAATTCAACCAGGAGTACTTTCTCCAATAGTGCATTGGACAAAGCTAAGGGAAAAGAAAAATAGAAAAAAGCAGGTAAATTTAATCTAAATATGAACTTGAAAAATGTAGTTGGATACCACACCACCTCCCATTTCTTAGTATTTTTTTCCTCTGTCATTCTACTGGAACCAAAGGTGATGAAAGTCATGCCTGCTGTTGAGCTGTATCCGTTTCGGTGGACTGCTTGCTGAGAACTTGGTAATAGTGTCAGAATGAGCCTGTTTGCTGAGAGCCTCAGCAGGCTGCAAGGAATGCCTGAAGATTCTCATGCACAGTAGGCACTCCTTTTCAGTTACTGCCTGTTTCTCCTATGAATTTTCCTATAAGTAGAAACTAGAATTGTGGTCATGGAATTAAAACAAAAATTGTTGACCGTGTTGTATGCCAGTGGCTTTAGAAATCATGCATGTCCTGCTCTCAGTGCTTATCGTGTTGATGGAGATTGGCACCACTGTAAACTTTCTGAGTGCTTCAGTGGATACTTGGTGTTAATTAAATGTTGCAGTCAGCATGTGATCAGTAATATACAATTAATAAAAAAAAGCATTTCTATGAATATCAAAATGCATGGAAACCAAACTTGTGCATGAAGTTTACGTTGGCCAAATATGGTGAAGCCGTGTAATAGAATATTGTTTTACAATCAGGAACCAAGGGGAATCCACACACCTTGTATATCCCTGTCCTCCCAGAAATACTCCCTTTGTGACTTATTTGGGAGATTCTGATATTGTTGTAACTGGTAAACTTCAAATTTATGGTCTAGATAGATGAAGATACTGAAAATTTTAATCAAACACATCTTTTATGTTACCATTTGAGCCTCTTTTTAAAAACAACTTATAAATGTTGTAGTGCCACCGTTCTTTAAGTTATACTCTCATCAACAGCTCTAAGAAATGTAAAGATAAAATATTTGTGAGCCAGGCTTAGTGACTCAGCCTGTAATCCTAGCTCTTTGGGAGGTCCAGGCGAGGGGATTGCCTGAGCCTGTGGATTTGAAACTAGCCCAGACAACTTTGCGAGACCTCATCTCTACAGTAAATCAAAAATTAGCCAGGCATGATAGTGTGCGCCTGTAGTTCAGGATACTTGGAAGGCTGAGGTGGCAGGATCGCTGGAGCCCAGCAGGTCGACACTGAGGTGGCCATGAGTGTGCCACAAATATATATATATTTGTGACAAGCCACAAGTCAAAAACAGATATTAGAACGCATGACCATGCTGTGCATTTGGTTTTTTGTTTTTTTCCAAGGTAATACATGCTTGCTTTCCACAGTTGTATTTTTGACAAAATGACTTATTTTGTCAAAAGCATCCGATTATCCAAATGCTCACTGTATTACAAAGTAGACTGAAAAATATATAACTGGCTCCTTAAGGGTTTTTGTGCTTTTCAATAGGGCTAAAAAGAACTGCATGGCCATTGTCCAAATGAAGATTTCAGTTCTGCATTACATTATACCAAGTTGAGTGAAATATGTATTTATGAAGATAAGTTGTCTTTCATGAAGCTGCTGGTCATGTCAGTTATTTGCCTGTGGTTCCTTTGGTCATAGGAAACATATCAAGATACTAGAGGTTGGTTTTGTTTTGTTTTGGTTTTAAACACTGGTGATTCTGCTGAAGTGATTTTTGGTTAAGTTACTTTTTTTGGTATCGTTTCACTTTTTGGACATAGAGCAAATTGCACCCAAGTTATTTCATATCACAGAATAGGGGTTGATGATTAAGGATGTAGATACTACATATATAGGAATTTTGAGATTGAACTGTCGCATTGTTTCCATAGACAGAGCCAACTTAGAACTCATGCTGATTTATTAAAATTTCACATTGTAATGAGTGAAAGAAGACCTTCTCAAATAACTATGCCATTTTATTCAATTGAGTGGTATTTATATGCTAGGATAAATTGGGAGGAATACCATGCCTGACCTGGGTAGACGGTAAAGGTACCAGTGCCTGTTTCAAACGGCTTACAGTCCAGGATTGAGGGAGTTAGATGCAATGTAAAGGTAGTATGATAACGACACAGCAGATTCCAGACCCCAATTTTATGCAGAATATTTAGTAAAAAGTGAGCTAAATGTTTTGTAGTATGTGCATTACAGAGTGATGGCTAAACCAAAGTAGAAAGTGTTGCTTCTTGGTATAGCCATTTTGAAGTAACCTCATCCCGTAAAATCATATCTTACTGATTCATGATTCACCAAAAATGTTTTTTAAAGCCACTATGTTTTGATTGTCCAGTACTAGGAGAGAGTGCCCCATATTCTCATCACCAATGACTCCTTGTTCAGAAAGGCATTTCTCAAGCCCCAGCTCTTCTCCCTCTAGCCTTCCTGGAGGTTTTCTTTGGACCCAAAGCGAAGCCCTAGTGTGATGATGTAGCCCTCGGGGTGAAATGCTCATGATCCTGGTGCTAACTCCATCACTAATCTCAAAAGTCTCACATTCCCCTGGGATACCACTTAACAACACTGAAATTCAACAACTCTTTGATCATTTTACTGTGGTCATTGCCTGAAAAGAAGGATTTTGTCTAAAAATAGTAGTCTGGCATTTAATCTTAGGCTTTTAGAAAAACTTTGTTCTTCCTTAAGACTTAGCCCTTTTGTCAACTCTGCTTTCTGAAAGCAGTCTCACATGTGAATGAAAAGATACCAAGATCACAGCACCTCGGGGTTTTTCCTTCAGTTTCATATCTCCAGAGTTTAATTGTGATCGGAACATGAGTGATCAAAACAAACTTGTTGAGTGAGGAAATGCACTATATTCCCTGTTTCCAAGCCTGTCCCCAGAGAGTCGTAAATTCACATGATAGGCATGGCCCTGAAACTGGTGTGGAAGCCAGTTGACTGGCTGGAACTGTAGTAGAGTGCAAGCAGCAGGGTTAGGGGAAGGTGGTCGATCGATAGGTCCTAAAATACTCCTGAGCCTGTGAGACCTATATTATCAAGGCAGTGCCAAGGCTGGCTATAATCAGCTCTTGTATCTGCAAAACTTAAACTACTCTGCCCATATTTTAATCTTGAAGACTGTCTTTGATATTTAATTTAAGCACACAAGGGTGGGGAACCCCCCAAAATCCCAGAATTTATTTATAAAAAATTCTTACATTTAAACTTCAGTCGCCTTTTAAGTACTCTCTATTTGATGCAATACATCTGTCGAGATGCTTTTTCCGCTGCTCAAAACAGTTTTTGAACTTGTCCATTTTGATGCCTTTTAGTACTTCTGCTTTTTGTTTCACCTCTTCCACATCGGCATAACGTTTCCCTCTGAGAACTTTTTTCTTTGGGGAAACAAAGTCGCTCAGGGCAAGAATAGATGAATAAGGAGAGTGAATAGGGAGGGTGGGACACAGGGTCATGCCATTTTTGGTCAAAAACTGCTGAACACTCAGCACCATGTGGGTAGGTGTGCTCATAAATCACCCATCATGATATCACCCATCATGCGTTGAAAGAATCTCCAAAAAAATTCACTGAAGCCAACTGCAGCCTTTCACAACAATGCTAGCTGGTACACTGATGTCGGTGGGTTCTGAGAACACTTACCTAGTGGGGAACACCCCTCGTTTATTGGGGGGTCTCCCCTTGTATATCAATATTAGGTTATTAAGAGAGAAGGAGGCTATAGAGAATAGTTCAGCATCTCTCTGTTCATATCAAAAATAAAAAGATTTAGAACAAAAGAATGAACTTAAGTCCCTTAGAAGTGAATGCAACCTTGTTGGTCCTTAGGACTAACGTTTGATTGATCACAGATGAGGAAACATGCCCAGAGAGGTAGGTCCAGAAATGATATTCCTAAATTCATACATGTAGTCTACAGACTAGGGATGGGATCTCTACTTGTATCAAACCCTTGGCAACATGCTGAAAGTTGGTGCCTTCTGAGCAGAGCAGTCTGAATGCAAAGACACAGTTTTGTCATAGGGTCTGTCTCCATTACCATGAAGAGCTCTTCTACCCTTGGGTCCCACATTTTTGTCTATTATTTCAGTGGTATTTATTAAAAGAAAAAAAACTGAAAACAAAAAGGCAGCTTTTCAAAACATATGTCTTCTGGAATCTCACAGTTTTAAAGGACATGCAGAATTCGTCTAGTCTCTGAAGCAGAGAGAGGATAGTAGGTACACATGTGGAAGTTCAAGCATCCAGTTTTTCCCTTATCTCAAATGTGCATGACACAGGAAAGACATTTGATGGACAGCATCTGAGGAGTAATTGGGCCTATCTGAATGCCCATGCCATCATGATGAATTGCTACCATACCCTCTTTCCCCACATCCTTACCTGTCGTCCTTCCCAAATCCATCCATCTTTATTCTTTATGCCAAAGTAATGCACAACGGACATAATTCCTCCATCATTTTATGACCCGTCCTAAATGCTACATCTGCTTTTTTTTCACCAAGGAGAGGGTTAAGAAGGAGGAAGTAGTATGTTGGGAGGACTGGCTCCTGCCAAAACTCTGTGGGTCAAGTGGGTTCCCCATAGGGAGCTTTGTAAAGGTTTTCTGGCCATGGTGCACTCAGAAAATAGTACTTGAATGAGTGAGTGGAGTCAGCTGATGAGGCTGCTGGTAGATGGAGACACGAGGTCAGGGTTTGCCAACAGAATAAACAATATTTCAGATGCATTTATAATCCATTCCCTTCATATCAGGGATGGGAACAGGTAATGCAGAATTCCCTGCTACTTTGTGGAAAGGTGGGATCAAATGTGATTGCACACTCAAAGTCAAAAAAAGTTCAGAGTTAAGTATAGTTTTAGAACTGGGACTGTTAACTTACCCGTTTTCTTAGTTTAGAACAACATGGCAAATGTCACAGTTCACTCCTTAAAATTTGTAACTATTTTTGGTAGTAGAAAGTCAAGCTAATCTATATTTTTTTCTATCAAAGCATAAGCTACTATCTACAAGATGTGAGCACTGGTCTTTTTGGCATCCAACATATAAATTTCATTCATAAGTCATTGTTCACTTACTTATGACCCCGACCAGTAGAACATTTTATCAGGAGTTGGCCTCTGGAAATCATTTTATACCACTGTACATGTTGATGAGAAAGCGATGGCATACTAAAGACTTGAAAATTCTGCATAATACAACTAGCTTTTTTTCCTCACTTTGTCCTGCAGTGATAAGATTCATATTATCAGGAATTTTGGGTCAACTAATGTATTTGATCCTGAGCTACAACAAATCTCCTTTTGAAGAGATATGCCTTGTTCACTGAAGATTTCCACTTGGTTTCAATTATGCTGAAATAACTAATTTTTTATTTTCTTATTTCCCCTAGTAACCTGATTTAGATTCATCATTTAATTTTGTGGAATTTCAGTTTCTTTGAAGCTAGTATTATTTGATTCTCTTCCCACAGGATTTAGATCTCTGTGGATTATATGATCTAGCATAGTAATCAGTAGGGTTCTTCTTTCACTATATTTAACATTCTGAAGACTGACAGTTTATTTCTAGAGGAGGCATTTATACTAATGCTCTCATCAGAAAACTTGTAACAGCTGTGCCTGTGCCCTGATAAAGCTCTTCTATCCAGTGCAGGCTTCTCCAAATGATGTATAGTTGGTCATCTAAACGTAATGGAAATGTCTACTGTGAAAACACTATACTACATCTAAACTGAGTCCTAGGCTACAAGCTCTTCTTTATTTCACCTAAAAGTCATTTATAGCAATTATTGCTAGGGAATAAAAGTGCCTCATTCTCTAAAAAAAGTTTTAAAAATCACCTTACTGCTAATATGTGAAACAATTTACAGAATATGAAAAAGCACACTACCAATATGTGTCTCATAATTTTTGCCTTAAAAAAATGTAATGACAAGAACAAGAATCAATTGATTTATCAACTTTTATTGATAAATCTTTGGAAAGTATAGACTTAGATTAGGACTGAGAAATTTGAAATGTAGTAATACCCTCTTATCCACGGAGGATATGACCTTTGGCAGGTGCCTAAAACCTTGGATAGTACAGAACCTGTATACACTATGTTTGTTTCTGTATTTTGTACCTATAATAAACTTTCACCTTTTCACTTAAAGGAAGCACTCACAGCTTCCCTTTGCTTTATCTGAATTGCATCACTACTCTTGTACTTTGGAGCCCTATTAAGTAAAATAAGAGTAATTTGAACTCAAGCACTATGACATCATGACACAGATAACATGATAACAGAGATGACTAGTGAGTGATTAGCTGGCTAGTAGTGTCTAGAGCGTGGAGACACTGGACAGGGGGATGACTCATGACCCGGGGGGTGGTAGGGAATGGCATAAGTTTTCATCACACTATGCAGAATGGCTCGAAATTTAAAAGTTAATAATTGTTTATTTCTGGAACTTTCCATTTAATACATTTGGACCACAGTTGACCTTGGGTCATTGAAGCCTAGGAGATCAAAACATGGATAAGGGACAGTTCAAATCTAATTTGAGCAACTTTTCAATAATCAGGAGGTGCATAGCATGGATTGAAAGTGTGTCAGTCAGCACAAGATCCCTTGTGAGAAATGCAGAGATGATGTTGTATATGCTCTTGTGGTAATCAAGCCTTGGCCATCACTCAGAAACACCAGGAAACAGGAGCAGTAGGACCTTAAGAGAACTGATTCTTATACTTCCTTTGGGGAGGTTTGTAACATGACTTGTAACCCTGTCTTTTCTCTAGCTGACGTCTGGTTTTCTTCTTTGTACCTGGGGGGAGGGTGTGCTTGAATTTGCCTTCCTGACTTCTCAATTCCCAAGTTCCTTCATCTGGGTCTCTGTTGTATTTGGCAGTGTGCTTTTTGGCAACCTGTGTGTATGTTTTCAAATATTAGTAGTAAGGTGATTTTCTGCCACGCATGCTCTTAAAGAAAGAGACATTCATATGTTCTTGTAATTATTGATCTAAAGCGGCCATAGTTTAAATAGAAGGCTACCGTCTAGGCCACGGCCGGCAGAAGAGGGACTCCCACACTGAGTCACAGACCTGCCTAAGGCACCTGGGACTAGGCTTGAAGACCCAAGGATTCAGTCCAGTGTTAAACCCAATTCCATACATAGCCACAGCTATGTGGAGGTCAGTCAATATTGCACAATAGTAACATTTTAACCAGGGGAATAAAGAAAGAAAAAGGGGTTTTCCCTTTATGGCTCAAGGGCAGCCCACCCTCCCATCCAGTAGAACAGGGCTGAGCTTATAACTTATTTTTTTTAAGTAATATTTTTGAAGGAGTAAGAAGGTACATGTACTTGAGTATCGCTCAGAATTTCCAACTAGAAACCTACATATGTAAGGTGTTCCACAAATATCTTTTTCATGTGGAAGTATATCTCCTTATTGGCATAACATAGGTTATCTGGATTTATGAGAAGTTTCTCATTCTGGTGATTTGGAGCAGGTACTTTCAACCTCCCACTTTGCTCATCTGTAAAATAGGAATAACATGTCTTCTTCATAGGTCTTCTTGGAATCCCAAGAGGATTCCATTGGTTAACTAATATGAGCCTCTTAGTGCATGGCCTTAGAGTGCATGGTGTATGTTCAGTAGTGATGTCTGTTCAGTGAGTGGCTGTCATTATTTTCTTCGATTATTTCATGGTGCTGAATTGAGAACTTCTATTTAAACTGTCTGAAGTCACTGGGAGGAATCATTTCCAACCTTCTTTGTAGTCTTAAGGAATTTCTCATGCCTTCCTAAGAGATACATGTACTTAATGGGGTGCCCATGTTACATATTAAGTAAAACGTTTTATACATTTTATGCACGATTACAATAAATTTTGTATTTATGACTAAACTAGAGTTTTCAAATAAATCTAGCTACACTCCTACCACAAATGTAACGGGCATTATAAAATTGTGATTGCCTAAGAAGTTGCTACTACGCAATGACACTTAAACCTTAAGGATCCTCATGGTAAATTCTACTTTGTACATTGAGCAGCAGTTTATGTGACCTGAACATTTTCAAGGTAAACAATACCCACACATCCCCCCGTGGCTAGATGAGGGTATTCATTCCCAGGCATTTTTTTCTGTTGTGTGACTATTCGGACGAGACATAGACATGTTAAACAATTTGATCAGTAACCGAGAAAGGAGACATAGCAGATGCCAGCCCGGTGCCATAGCCTCCACTCCATCACTGGGAAACATTCACACAAATGCTTTTCAAACTGTCAAAGACACAGGGGGGCTGTGGACTCTGCTCCCTTGAGTTAAGGTGCAGCAGCTATGAATTGCCATGACCAGGGATCCTAATATCCTTTTTCACTGACTGTAAAACTTGCTGAAAGTTTCTTCCTCTAAATGCAAATGTTGGAGAAACTGAAGCAAAACAACGCCCAGCAAATGCAGATGAAGAGGGCTCACCTGATGCACACTGTACCCACGTTCCCTTGATGCCCCAAGCTAGGCCGCCTGCAGGGGAAACCCCAGTTCACTGAGACACTCCCTCGCTTTCTCAGGAATCCTGCGGGGCTCCTGCTCCCCAGAGTCAGGCGGGTGAGTGGGCTACAGAGAGCCCTGCAATCCCATCTGGGCACCACCTACCCCATGGGCTGCTCCTCCTTTTAGTGCTCTCTTGCTTCCCCGTTTCCATTGGGCCCAGTCCAGGGGACAGTAGAAGTTGGCTGCCGTCCATGAAAGCAGCATCCACTGGGTTCATGGTGGCCATTCACAGCCTCATCCCACTACTGGCTGGACCAGGCTCTCATGCTGTCTGTGTGCACACAGCTTCACTCTGCGAGGAATCTAGCCCCTCTGAAAAATGTGCTAGAGAATGTAGTAGTGGAAATAATACCCACCGGAATTGTGCAGCGGGCTGCTTTTAAAGAGCTCAAAGAGACAGCCAAAGGGTGAAGGAGAACAAGACTAGAACTGAGACTAGGTCCCTAGGGGAGTCATGGGAGAATTCAGTGAGAAGATTGAGAGAATGAATGGGTAGGCCCATCTAATCGTCCTAATTGGCAGATGGAGGAACATGGGAAGGAGGAGAAGGAGAAGGAGGTGAAATTGCTGATGTCAGGTTTTGTGGGTTTTTTTTTTTCTTAACATAAAAACGCTTACATTCTTGGGTTTTATATAGGATATTTGTATAGTTGGGTAAATGCTATACATATGATGTTTTTCTTTGAGTTGATTAGAATGCTTGTCATAAAGTAAGATCCTTATAGTTGGCATTGTAGAAGCTTTTTTTCTGGGCTCCAGGCCTTAAAAAAATCAGGAAAGAAGTGGAATTGTGGCATGGAGAAGGGACCCTGTGTGAACTGGAGGCCACGGAAGACATTGTAAAAATGAATGAATTGCTGAGGTTGGAAATCCCATTTTGAAAATAATGAAGGTGTGCCAATGACACCACAGGTCAACTGACTAGAATAATGGAATCGAGTTGGGAATAAAGCCGGGAAAAAATGTTGAAAAATAGCCATGTTCATGCCAGGAAGTTCCTTTTTTTTATCATGATCTTAGGAAAGTTTTATTTGCATGACACCTAGATTTAGAAGCATTTGTCCAATTAAAGGACCACTTCCTCCACCTGGTCATTAAACCTCAGGGATGGAAGGGACTGAGCTGGATTCTGCAGCTGGGCATGAACTTAGACTGGAAAATAGGTCACAATGGTCACAAGCACCGGGCTTGTCACCAAAGGCTGTTTCCATTTTAAGTTCTTGTCACAATTTAGAATTAAATTCTATGTATTTTCCTGGTGGTAGGTATGCCCTAAAAGCTACAAAAAAGGTGCGTGAGATCCAACAGGCCCAACACTGAGCCCGTCTCCTGTGTAGATGGGCTCCCCTCAGGTGTATCAACTTCACCCTCCACAGCTGCCCAAGGTGGAAACCTGGACGACTCTTTGTCTTCTGTCTCCCTCCCTTTCCTCTTCCCTGTGGTCCTCCTGCCAGTTTCCCTCCCTGTTCTCCCTCCTGTCCACCAGCACGCCTATGTTGACACAGTGTTGCCTGAAGCCCTGCAGCCCAGCTACCTCAGCTGCCCAAAAACCCTTCCAAGTTCATGAATGCTTATGCCTGGGCCCCTCACTCCTGTCTCTATTTTCTTTTGGAGTCCAGAATCCAGAAAGAGTCTACTTTGGGGATGATCCTCCTTGCTCAAGCCCCCGGCATGTCACCTACCATCCACTCTGTGGACAGACTGTTGTCCCTGAAGGTGTTGTGCCATGCTCCAGATGGCCCCTTTGGCACAAAGTCCACCCATCCCTTTGTACCCCTCTATTCCAGCCTCCAGTCACTGTGCAGCACCTCTCCTCAAACACCCTCTTGTATAGGATGTTCTTCTCCAAATCACCTTGGCAAAACAAAAGCGCTCTCGGGTGACAAACCATGCTTATTGTTGTTCCCAAAACAAATTCCCAAAGGGCATCAAGTCAGCTAAACTCACAGGCGTCAGTCAACTCACTTGAGAATCCCAGCAATGCCCTAACACCCTCCCTGTGCACCTCTGCATCCTCATCTCCTCTCACTTATTCTGCCCCTCGCCCTCCAACTGGAATCCTATTTGAATGATTGTTACTCAGATATTCTACTGTCACCTACTCTCTCTGAAGACCGCTGTTTGTTTCTTACTACCGACAGGATAAGGGATCCTCGGTTTCAGCTCTTAAGTCAGAAAGTCTTGTCTGAACTGCCAAGTGGATTAGTTGCCTCTTCCAAGTACCACGTGGCTCCCATACAACACTCTGGAGTGTTTTAGTCCTTTTCATACTCTGCTGTGGTCCTCATGTCTTCCTCCCTTCCCCTACCATATCATGATGTCCTTGAGACAGGAGCTATGGGTCATTCATTTTTGTATATCAGCGCCTAGAATATGTTCTAACTTAGAAGATCGTTAATAAATGTGTGTTGTAAAAGGGTGTAAGAGGCTTTGGTTTCTAGTAACATGGCAAACCAGGTACCTAGACATACAGGCATTTGCTGTTTTCCCACTATAAACAGCAAAACAAACAAATCAAAAAACCCCAAACTGAATAAAATATATTGTCAATTTTTTAAATGCATCTACAAAATGGTAAGAGAAAAACATCCTCTGGCCAAAATTTAGATGAATTCATGAACGTGGAGAAATCATGGTAGTACTAAGACTGGCAAACTTTTGCCAAACTGGGTAATTTGAACATCAATTTTTATCACTGTTTGAAGCACATAATACAAGAAGCAAGACTTGGGGTCAACCCATGGTAGGATTCCAGTAGCAGACTCTCACCCAATAATACTGCTGGAGCTCCTTAGTATAAGGAAAAATTAGAAAGGACTTGCCCCACTTGTATAGACAGACAAAGAACTACAAAGAAAGGTGCCTTTTGCAGTCTAGTGTCTGAATGGTAGAGGAAGATATGAGAAAGCTGACCCTGAGCGGAGCCGACCCACAGCTGCCTTTGCACCAGTTTGCAGCCAGAATTCAAACCACCTTGCTGGACTAGAGAATATTCTCAAGCCAAAGATTTGGTTTAATGCAGTACCTTAATGACACCTTCCAGTAAGCAAACACAAATCCTTTCTGGAAAAACTTTTCACATCCTTGCCTCAGAATGTACCAACAAATGTAATTCCAGAAAAATGAGCAGCTCACAATAAAAAGTGAATAAATGAATAAACAAACAAACAAAGACATAAGATACTATGAGTGAAGACTAGAATGTATGTGGATACAAAATACAGATACAGATAGATAGATTCAGCAGAAATATAGTCACAGAAACTTCAGTTGTGAGAAATGCCAGAAACAGACTAGAAAATTACTATGTTTACTCAATTTAATGAAATAAAAGGCAAGTTTGAAAATATGCATGGAACAAGAAACTATGGGAATTGACCATTACATGTAAATAAAAGATAGATATAATGTCTGTTAATGAAAAATGTAAAAGTCGAAGGAAAATTCTAATGGATAGGTTTGACAAAAGATGAAATACAGCTAAAGAGAGAATTAAGGAATTATCCAGATGTAACACAGACAAATAGACAACATGAATGAGAGATTAACAAATATGAAGGTTAAAGTGACTTCCAAAACATATCTAATCAGGGTTCCAGAAGGAAAAAGAGAAATCATTAGCCAAAGCCAATAAATGAAGAGATAATGACTGAGAAGTTTCCAGAACTAATAAAAAGCACCAAATTATACATTTGAGAAGATCATTAAATAAAATAAATCCACATCTAGGCTTTTAAATGAAATTGTATAATCAATTATAACATATGTCAAGAATAAGTACAAAATACATTTTCAGATGAACCAAGAGTAAGAGAGTTTGCCAAAAGACCCATGTTAAAGAAGATTCTAACTGATGTATTCCAGGCAGAAGGAAAGTGATCCTTAATGAAATATCTGATGTACAAATAGAAGTATGGATCATGAACAACTGTAAATAAATTATGATCATATAAAATAATATTGTGGGGCCTACCAAAAGCAAGATAAAAATCAATATCCAATAATAGTATACACATTCAGAAAGGGGTGAATGGAATTAAAATATTGACTCACTCAGATTAGACTGGTTTATTCTATAAGTGATCCTGAAATGTCAATGGCTGAGCACAAGGAAGCTTTATTTTTCTTTATGCTACACATCCCCATGAGGGTTAGTGCAGTGCTCATTAATCATAAACCCTCAAATGCCTGAGGTAACAGAGTATCCATCTTGGCACATCTTTCCAAGTTTATAATGGCAAAGGGAAAAGAATAAGGTCAATCATTCATTGGCTCTTAAACACGTATAATTTCCATCACCTCTCATTGGCTAAAGCAAGTCATGTGGCCATATCTACATTTAAGGCATGGGGGTGAGGAAGGGAAATCCTACCATGAGACCAATGGGAAAAGCACTGAATTACTTGTGAATACCTGTAATTTTAAGTGTTTGTGTCTGTAGGGAACAGGATAACAGAATTTCTCCAGAGAGGATTTGTATTTGTTTCTGTAAACATGATAAAGTAAAATATGATAGGTTAACCCCTAACAGAATAATTAAAATATATAAAACTCTCATTCTTTCTTTTTTTTTTTGAGTAGGAGTCTCACTCTGTTGCCCAGGCTGGAGTGCAGTGGTACATTCAGGGCCACTGCAGCCACGACCTGCTGGGCTCAGGAACTTTCATTCTTAAGGAGAGAGAAAAAGAAAAAATTGAATGAGAAAAATATTTAATCAATCCAAATATGAAAAAAATATCAAAGGGGGAAAAAAGGCAGGAAAAATAAAAATCACAAAATAAAGTTGTAGATATAAATGCAAACAAACATATTAGTTACAACAAATATAAATGAATGAAAAGCTCCAAGTAGAATATTAAAAATTTCTTAGACTGTATTTTTAAAATCTCTAACTATATGTTCACAAGAAACATACCCAAAACACCAAGATATAAAATTATTGAAAGTTAGAGAATGGAGAAATGTACATACCAGCAAAATTACAAGCAAGAGAAAGCTTAAGTTCTACATTAATATCTAACAAAATAGACAAGACAAAAAGATTTACTAGGGCTAATGATAAAAGATTTAATTTGTCAATATTAAACAATTTTAAACTTTGAGACAGATACATAAAAAAATTATCAAAAGTATGAAAAAGGCAAATCACTTTCAAAGTGGGGGATTCTAATGTAGTTTTCACATCAATCAATAAAACATGTACACAAAAATAAGTAATATGAAAAGAAGATAGAATATTTGGGCAATATGATTAAAATCAGAAGACTACTAAACAAGTGCTGAATGCACATTGTTAGCTATATGCTGTACCAAAGCCAGTCTTCAAAAGGGCTGTCATAATTTAGCAGAGAATTAGGTTCTCTGTCCACAGTTCAATTAACCTAGAAATCAACAACAAAATAACAACTGGAAATCCCTCATATTTTGGGAAACTAAGAAACATAATAATGAGGCCATGGGTTAAATAAGGAATAATAATGAAAACTAAATATATTTTTAACTGAATGACAACAGAAGTACTTTAGTATACGGAAATGTGTGTGAAAAAGCAAAAGCAGTCGTTAGGGTGTAAGTTATAGCTTTAGTTGTTTACATCACAACATAAGAAAGGCCAAATGATGGAACTAGGTTCTGGTAGGAATGTGGTGACAGCCACATCTTCATGTTCCTCCTCCTAAAACCATACAGAGAAACAAGAAAAATGTCTGAAAACACTAGTATTGTACATCTTTTCATAAAACTAGAAGATAAAGATTATCTCGAGACTCTAAAACATCAGTATGTTTTTGGTAAAATATCACCAGAATTCGTATAATCAGTACGATAGCCACTATGGTGTGGCAGAAAAGAAGTGTTCTCAGAGGCTTAATGAAGAAAACATCAGCAAATATTTATCTCAGAAGACTTCAACTTGACTGGAAATTCTATGAGCAAGTCTGAGGATGAACAAGACAGGAGTAGGAGAGAGGGAATAACAAAATATAGAAAGCATATGGAGTCAAAGTTCTCTAGATTAAATAAATTGCTTGTTACTCTAGCAACAGGTGAAGTAACCTTTAACTGAGAGACAAAGAATGGTAGCCCTGTAGCTGTTTTGCATTCTCCTATTAAGAGATGGCCCAGCCAGATGTGGTGACTCACACCTGTACTCCCAGTCTTTGGGAGGTTGAGACAGGAGGATCACTGGAGGGCAGGAGTTTGAGACCAGACTTGGCCACATAGTGAGACCCTGTCTCCACAAAAAGTACAGAAATTATCTGGGTGTGGTATTGTACACCTGCAGTCCCAGCTACTCAGGAGGCTAAGGTGGGAGGACTGCATGAGTTAGAAGTGGAGTCTGTAGTGGACCATGATTGACCACTGAACTTCAGCCCAAGTGACAGAGCAAGACCCTGTCTCAACAAAGCAAAACAAAACAAAACTGACCTGGTAAAATTCAACTCACACAAATATAAAGTTTACAAGTAAAAATTCTGCATTCATAGATCCTATAAGAAAAAGATGGACAATTAAAGCTTTTCAGCAGATGAGAAAAAACCAACAACAACAACAAAAAGATCAAAATGATTTTTAAAAGGAAAACAACCTTATAAAGCAATTCTAATCTGAAAGAATGTCTCAAGATATACTTTTTAGAAGTCAGAGATGACTGGAACTCAGAAAAAATTCTAAAAAAAAATGCAAAATTATTTCATATTGCAAAGTACACAAGGGAGAATAGATATCATGGAAATAAGAGTAAGGGACAGAAAAGATAGGAATGAGAAAATCTAAGACAATGGAGAAAAACAGATGAAAAGGATAAGAGAAAAGATGGCAAACTAAATAAAAGCAAAAAAGATCCAACATTTGTATAATTGACATATCCAAAGAAATAAAATTATGAACTAGAACAAGTATTTAAAAGTATAACTTTAAAAACTTCCCTAAAGATGTTTTTAATTGGGTAAAATAAACCTAATGTTCATATGAAAGAGATATACAAGGGGGACCCCCCAAAATGGAATTTATTTATTAAAAAATAATGTTTTTTTCTTATTTTTTTAATTTTTAAAAATTTTTTTGAGTTGGTGTCTCACTCTGTCGCCCAGGCTGGAGTGCAGTGGCACGCTCACGGCCACTGCAGCCTCGACTTGCGGAAGGATCAGGTGATCCTTCCGCCTCAGCCTTCCAAGTAGCTGGAACCACAGGCATGCACCACCATGCCTGGCTAATTCTTTTATTGATTGTAGAGACGAGGTCTCACCAAGTTGCCTAGGTTGGTCTCGAACCTGTGGGCTCAGGCAATCCTCTTACCCTGGCCTCTCAAAGTTCTGGGATTATAGGCATGAGCCACTGTGCCTAGCCTTATTCTTACATTTTAAAATTTCAGTTACCTTCAAAGGACTCCCCATTTGATGCAATACACCTATCAAGACACTTCTTCCACTACTCCAAACAGTTTTTGAACTCAATTTTTATGCCTTTTAGTGCATGGAAAGAAGAAAGAATCTGCCATTCTTTGTTTCACGTCTTCCACATTAGCAAAATGTTTCCCTCTGAGGACTTTTTTTCATCTGGGGAAACAAAAAAAAAAGTTGTTTGGGGTGAAATCTGATAAATAGGGAGTGTGTGATTATGCCATTTTTGGTCACAAACTACTGAACTATCAGCACAGTGTGGGCAGGTTGTTCATGTACATCATCCATCAGGAAATGAGCAAACACATTGAAAGAATCTACAAAAAAAGAATTCACTGAAGTCGATTGCATACTGTCATAACAATGCTAGCTGGTACACTGATGTCAATGGATTCCTAGAACTCTTACGTAGTGGAGAAGCCTTTAGTACAAGGGGTCTGTTCTCAAAAAACAATTCTGTTTTTTTAATGGGTCCACTCCGTATACGTGAGATTGTTTAAGAAAAAGAAGAAGAATGAGGAAGGATTTGACCTAACAACTAGCAAAATTAGAAAGCCACCATGCTCAAATCAGTTTGGGAAATTCTTAAGAACAGGTTTTTTATCAGTGGAATAGATAGAATATCCAGAAATAGATTTCAAATATATTAGAATTTAATATGCAACAAAGTAGTATCAATTCAGTGGGCAAGGAGTGGATTATTTAATATAAATTGTTCTGGTATAGCTGACCATCTATTTGTAAGAAAATAGATGTAAATAACATATATAAGATCTGACATCACATACACTTGTAATTCTGAGTATTTAAAAATTGATTTAAAATTAAAAAGAAAAAGAAATCCCTTCAAGAAAAATAAGCTACTACTTTTACACTCTAGGGGTGAAAGTGAGAGAGGTGTTCCTAACTGGCAACCTTGAAACAATAAAATAATGGATACACTTATGTGAACATGTAGACATCAGAACCTTTTTGTATGGGAAATTTAAAAAAAAAAGCACAATTGAAAATGAATACACAGAAAACCCCATAAAAATATAGGCATTGTTGAGGAAGGGATTTAATCACTATAATATACTGAGAAATTTTACTACTTGGCGAGAAGAGTGTAACCACCCAATAAAAAGGAGGGCAAGAAATTTATGAAGAAAATTCACAAAAGGCAAACCCCAAAGAACAACAAAAGTATGAAAAGATGATTAAGACGAGCTTGGTGGCTCAGCCTGTAATCCCGCGCCTAGGGAAGCTGAGGTGAGTGGACTGCCTGAGCCCACGGGTTCAAGACCTGCCTGGGCAACTTGGCGAGACCTCATCTCTACAGTAAATCAAAAAATCAGCCGGGCATTGTAGCGTGTGTCTGTAATTCCAGCTACTTGAAAGGCTGAGACGGAAGGATCGCTGGAGCCCAACAGGTCGAGGCTGCAGTGGCTGGGAGTGGCCCCTGTACTCCAGTCGGGGTGACTGAGTGAGACTCTGACTCAAAAAAAAAAAAAAGAAAAGATGATTAAATGCAAAATAAGGCAAGAGCACGATGGAAGCCTAGTCCCATGATATTTTGCTCTCAGTCATTGAAGAGTTGGCCAAAAACAAGACTGCTGATGAGAATGTATGGTTGAGGCACCTTAACCCAGTGGTCCCACCCCTTAGTATTGACCCCATGGAAATGAAAGCATCAGTTTGTAAAAATATTTGTCCAGGCATCATTATTACAACATTTTTCATAGTGGCAAAATCAAAATCAAAGGAATACTCAGAATCAGGGAAATGATTGAATAAGTTATGGTACCACCACTTGGAATGTTAGGCCACGGTTACAAGAAGAATGACTTGGAATCATAACAGGTGAATTGGAGGGATTCATAAGGTTGAGTGTGAAAAGCAAGATGGAGAAAACTCTCTCTAGTGTGTGATCTCCTTTTGATAAAATAAATAATCAAACCTTTTATAATAAATGCATAGGTGTGTGCAGTCATAAATATGTCTGCATATGATTACATGAACATAGAGAAATGTTTTTAAATCAAAGTTGTTGACATCACAGAGTGGAGATGTCCACCTTGTCCCCCAGCTGAGTACCCTGATTTCCTTGCCATCTGGACCTGACCATTAAACCCACGCAACTTATTTTAGTTTTTTTGTAAACCCCACTTCCAGATAAAAATTTCTGTAACACAAGTTGCTATTAAAAAGAGTACAAGAAATCTAATAGCTCAAATTAGGTAGAAGTGTATTTCTTGTTGACATAACTGTTCAAGGCACGTGTTCAAGGTTGACTAATGGCTCTCGTTCAAGTGATAATTCCAGGAAAGAGATCACTGGAGCCCTGGTGACTTGCAGGCTGTAGCAAAACATTGGTAAACTCTCCCGGCAAGAACTTGGAAGGCGGACTACATGCTGACCCAGCCTGGGCTCCAGGAAAAGCAACAGGCGGGTACCAGAATTTGGGTGTGTGTTGTCTATTCCTGGCTGTTTTTCGCAAGGTATCAAAAGAACGAGGGAGCTCACGAAAGAATGTCCTGGCTCATAAGAAGTAGAATAGAGCGTCAGAGGACAGAGACTCGTGGCCAGTACAGACCAAAATGCCACTTCTTCTCTATCCCAAGCAACAGGGAATAAGGCTGCTGCTGCTCATGGCTTAAAACCTTTCCCAGTGACTTCCTGCTAAGAATACAAAGGAACCCAACCCTGTGGAAAAGTTGAGAGTCAAGATGGAAGGGTGTTGCCAATTATTTCTGACAACCTCGAGTGAGCTGTTGTTCTGCTGAGAGAAGGGCATGTGTTGAACAAGAAAGGAAAGAACTCAGAATCGAAGCCAACTTAAGAACTACATCAGGGTAAAATTGTGGGTGTGGTTATCAGCACATGGAACATACTAAAAGCAAATGCCGGCAGAAGCCTCTGAAGATGCTGACAGAATCATATTGACAAAGAAACCTCAGGCATGGTCTGAGATGAGTGGGTATGAAGGGACCCATGGGGATCTGGCCTTGGGACTGCCCTGGGCATTCCACATCTGTGCCTGTGTCACATGCAGGCTCCGTGTCCCCCCAGGAAGGTGCACTCCCAGGACAAATCTTCCCAGAGGAAAGCCAGGAGCCCGAGGGAACAGTGTCCAGGGATTTCCTGTAAGAGAGCAAGACTCAGGCCTGCTCAAGGACCATTTTGTCATTAGGACAGTTGTTCCCAAATTCCTGCCAATTGGAACCCCTCGTTGCTGTGATAGTGACAGCAGCGGGTTTCACATGCCTCCTTTTCTGTGTGAGAATTTCAGCTGAAGTTGTCCCGTCTCTGCTCTGGCATTCCATCCTAGATAGGTGTATGCATAGGAGGTCTGATGACTACCTTTTAGTTTATAGTCACCAGACTGCGAGGACCGATGTCTGTGCCTGAGGACGAGGACTGCGTGTCACTCAGGTGTCCTCTGTGCTGAGGTGGACGCAGCACCTGAATGAACTCAGGTCATCTTCGGGAAGGAAACTCATGACTCCTTTGGGAAGGGCGGTCAGGGTCATCTATGTGTGGACAAAGGGAGTCACACAATAACTGGTGGCTAGGACATAGAAGTCCTGATGGGGTCAATGTTTCACAGCCTCTCTGTCCCCTGATCACCGTTGGTGGCTGTGCCTGTGTGCTTGCCTAGGCTATCTGCAGTGGGTGTGAGAGAAATGGTACAACTTCCACCTCATGTTCTTGGGCTTCTGCCCTTCCCCTTTGCCGGCTGGAATGGTGACACTGAAAGTGGCCTTAGAAACCATGACTAAGCCGGGCTCGGTGGCTCAGCCTGTAATCCCGCGCCTTTGGGAGGCTGAGGTGAGTGGATTGCCTGAGCCCGCGGGTTTGAGACCCGACTGGGCAGGCGAGACCTCATCTCTACAATAAATCAAAAAATTAGCCGGGCGTGGTAGCACGCGCCTGTAATTCCGGCTACTCGGAAGGCTGAGGCGGAAGGATCGCCGGAGCCCAGCGGGTCGAGGCTGCGGTGGCCGGGAGCGGCCACTGCACTCCAGTCTGTGCCACAGAGTGAGACTCCAACTCAAAAAAAAAAAAAAAAAGAAACCATGACTAGAAGACAGCAGAGCCTCCTCTATAGGTCCCTGAATGACCATGTGAAGGAAGGCCACCTGTGTACTGGAAATACCTCCCCTGAATTGTTAGTTGAACAAGACATGCAGCCTCATCTAGTCCGAACCATCCTTATCTTTTTTAGACACAATAGCTAGCATAACCCTGACAAAACCCGCGGTTTATTGGGGAAGGGAGAGTGTGACTTGGGGAGAAGGTCTCTTATGGCTGCTGTCACAGATCATTGCAAACATAGTGGCTTAATGTGACACAGATTTATGCTCTTCCTTCTGCAGGTCAGAAGTCTAAGATGAATCTGCAGGGCTGAGCTCTTTCTGTAGGCTCTGGGAAGAATTGTATCCCTGCTTTCTCCAAGCTCTTAGGTTGCTCACATGCCTTGGCTCGTGACCTCTTCCCCCATCTTCGAAGCCCACCATGGGCGCCTTCTCTCTGTCCTCTTATACCGCCACATTTCCTCTGACCATGTCCTGCTTCCTTTGATTAAGACCCTTTGATTAAGACCCTAGGGATGACATTGAACACACTTGAATGGTCCGAGATCATCTCCCCACCTCCAAGTCCTCAATTTAATCACTCCTACGAAGTTCCTTTTGTTGGGTAAGATCACATCACAAGTTCTGGGGATAAGGATGTGGGCCTCTTTAGGAGAAGCCACTATTTCATCTGCAGAGAGGAGGAAGAGAGGAAGGAGAGGAGAAAGGAAGTCAAGTCAAAAACAAAACAAAACAAAAAACCCCACAAGTACAAAAAGTCAAGGATTTTTTTATTATGTGCAATTGCATGTGTAGATATGTTTAAAAAAAGGAATTTTTTAAAGAGCAAAAAACTTTAAAAACTAATAAGGAAGAAGTGGAGGAGAGGGCAGAGAAAGGAGAAGGAAGAGAAAGAGGAGCAGGAAGAGGTGGAAGGAACAGATACTTCTGAGGAAAACTTTAGTATACCCATGCTTGCCTCTGGACAGGAAAAGGTATTTCACAAGAAAGCATTTCCAAATTAGGTTTCTTTTCTTTTCTTTTTTGAGTTGGAGTCATTCTGTTGCCCAGGCTGGAATGCTGTGACATGCTCATGGCCACCCCAGCACTGACCTGCTGGGCTCCGGTGATCCTTCTGCTTCAACCTTCCAAGTAGCCAGAACTACAGGCACGTACTACCTTACCTGGCTAATTATTTATTTATTTATTGTAGAGACGAGGTCTTGCTAAGTTGTCCAGGCTGGTCTCGAACCCGCAGGCTTAGGTAATCCACTTGTCTCAGCCTCCCAAAGTACTGGGATTACAGGCTGAGCCACTGAGCCCGGCCGTAGGTTTGTTTTCTTATAGTCTGAATTTCAGTTCCCTTGTTGGGAGCAGAAAAGCAGGTAAAGGCATGGATGGAGCTTTTCATTTTAAAAAAGTTCCCAAGTTGCTGCCTTTCTAGAATAGAAATCAGCTACTCTCTTTTCATGAGAGACTTAGAGACTCTTTTTTTCCTTCTGATTTGGTGTTTTTTGAGCAGTCTCTGCTGGACAGCCTAGCCAACTTTTGTCAGATGCGTGCCCATGGACAGGTGCTGTGAAGATCCTTAGAAAGCCACATCTTTATGGGTGATATTGAGGAAAAAATAGCACCTAAAATAACATTCTTAGAGAGAGAATCCTTTGGAGAGAAATGAGCCAAAATTAGATTATATAATACCTATTCTTATCCTCTTTTCTTAAAATTCAAATTTTCTGGAACTGAGAGCATGATTACTATGTGAGTTTTTTCTTTATTTAATTCATAAAGAGTTTTAAGAATAAACATTTTGCCAGGTGCAGCGGCTCACACCTGTAATCCCAGGACTTTGGGAGGCAGAGGCCAGAGGATTGCCTGAGCTCACAGGTTCGAGATCAGCCTGGGCAACTTGGTGAGACCTTGTCTCTACACTAAACCAAAAAAATTAGCCAAGGGTAGTGGCACGTGCCTGTGGTTCCAGCTACCTGGAAGGCTAAGGCAGAAGGGTCACCTAAGCCCAGCAGGTCGAGGCTGTGGTGGCTGTGAGTGTGCCACAGCACTTCGGCCTGGGTGACAAAGTGAGACTTCAACTAAAAAAAAAAGAATAAATATTTCCTTTCCTTCTTTTATCTTTTTCTCACTCTTGAGGCTGAATGTGTTCTCATGGAGACCTTGATGAACGCATTCTAGTGTCTGAGGATCCCAGAGAGAAATGTACCTCACGGCAAGGACCCATCCCAGGGAACACTTGCACAATCCTCCAGAATTTTCCTCCCTGTGACACTCAGGAGCCACTGGAGATGATCCCTGAAAATCTGCTTGCCATTCCCATGTAGAAAGCTGGCTTGCTGTGGAAGGGGGTCCAGAGACCCAATGAAGAAACAAGAGGACACAGGAGATGGGTGAGTTGGCGCGGAAGGTATACAACGGCCTGAGTGGGTAGATGGTGGATCCCAGAGCTAGGCATGCTCTTGGACAGTGCCTACAGTGCAGAGGTGAGAGGCTGGGGGTGGAAGAGGACAGGGGAGGTCGCTGAGGTGGAGGCTCAGGGTGGAAGTCTGACTGGAAGGTAATCTGGTGCTTGTCAGGTGGAGCCTCCAGGGGTTGCTCAGAGGTCTCATTTTATTCCTTGTTTTCAGATTTTATTTGGAGTCCTAAAGAGTACTGGTGAGAGGGAGAGACAGAGAGAGAGGGGGAGGAGAGAGAGAGAGGGAGAGTGAGAGAGAGAGAGAGAAGAATGTCCAGTCCACATGGATACAAAAGAGGCAATTATCAGTGCTAAGCCCTTATTACCCTGGTGGAATCTACAGTGGTCACCATTTCTTCCAAGTTTTTCATGATCGAATCCATTCAACTAATTCTGATGCATTCATTGAAGATGTACAACAGGAATTTCTGAGCTACACACGGGCAATTGTGGGGCAAGTGCTCTAGCTGGAAGGAACACGGGATCCCTCTGGCCTGACCTCTCACCCAGCATGGGAGTATAGATCTGTCTGGACATAACACATGCCACACTCCTCCCTTTGTTCCTAACCCTTACTGTGACACAGAGTGGAATTCTCAATGAATGGATACATTTTTCAGCCCTAATTGTAAGTCAAACTTTCTTTATGTTCACTGACATCTCTCTCTCTGGATCCTCCTCCCATTGGCCCTGGACCTGCTCTTTGGAGTTCTACTAGGTCTCCCTCGAGCCTGTTATGCTCTTTAAAGAGCTAAACATGCCTGGGATTTTTTTAAAACCTTTTTTTTGTATGGCAAAAACTGTCATAATATTATCTTTACTTGATGGAAACTTCCCCAAATTTCAATTGGTAATGGTTTTATTCCAAGTAGTCTTTGACATAAGAATATCACAGGACAGCATAAGCACTTGGATGACATGACTTATAAGATTTTTGACTACCAGGTTTTTCTATTGTTGGAAAATAAGAAGTAGAAAAGAGATAGATAAAAATAAAGGAATATTTTTAGAAATATATACTTGCCAACTGCTGAAAGATGTCACATCGAAGTGACCAGTGGGACAAGTAGGAATCAAGGGTCTTCAGAGAGAGGTGAGAATGAGAAATGGAAATAAAATTTTGCTTTGTGGAAAACAGACCATTTAATAATAAGCCTATCCTACATCTATTTAATATTGTCCATGCATTTCCTTTGTTTTCTGTTATATTTCTGATAAAAGAAACAATAATAGTTATTCATATGGGAACATTAAACAACCATGAATAGCCAAAACAATCCTCAGCAAAAGAAACAAAACTTACAGACTTTAAACTTTATTATAAGGCTACAATATTCAAAATAGCCTGATACTGGTACAAGAACAGGCATATATACCAATAGAACAGGTTAGAGATTCCAGAAGCAAAACTTCAATTTCTCAACCAACTTATCTTTGACAAAACCTCCACTAACAACCACTGGGGAGAGGAGAACTTACTCAGTAAATGGTGCTAAGAAAACTGGCTGATGACGTGCAGAAGATTAAAAAAAGCCCACTCCCTATCACTATACACAAAAATCAACTCTAAATGTATCAAAGACCTAAACATAAAACCTCAAACTGTAAGAACTGTAGAAAATGCAGGAGACACCTTTATGGAACTTGGAACTGGTAACCAATTCCTGATCATGCCATAAGAGATAAGATAGACAAGTGGGATCTCATCAAACTGAAAAGCTTCTGCAAAGCAAAAGAAACCATCAAGAGAGCAGAAAGACAGCTCACAGAATGGGTAAAAATATTTGCCAACTGTATGTCTGACAAAGACCTAACATCTAGGATCTACAAGGAACTCAAACGTGACAAAAAGAAAAAAGCAAATAGTCCCATTACAAAGTAGGCAAAAGATATGAATAGACACTTTTCAAAAGAAGACATACAGCAGCCAACAGACACATGCAAAAATGCTCTGCATCACTAATCATCAAAGAAATGCTAATTAGAACTACACTAGGGTTGGGTTCAGGGGCTCAGCCTGTAATCCTAGCACTTTGGGAGACCAAGGTGAGTGGATTGCCTGAGCCCGCGGGTTTGAGGTCAATCCAAGCAACTTGGCGAGCCCTCGTCTCTACAATACATCAAAAATTGGTTGGGTGTGGTAGTGTGCACTTGTAGTTCCAGCTACCTGGAAGGCTGAGGCGGAAGAATCACTGGAGCCCAGCAGGTCAACACTGAGGTGGACATGATTGTGCCACTGCACTCCAGCCTGGGCACCAGAGTGAGACTCCAACTAAAAACAAAAATAAAAACAAAAAAACACTGAGATACCACCTAACTTCAGTCAGGATGGTCATCATCAATATCTCAAAAAACAGCAGAAGCTGGAGAGGATGCAGAGAAAAAGGAACACTTCTACACTGTTGTTGGGAGTGTAAGCTAGTACAGCTTCTGTGGAAAACAGAGTGACGATTCCTAAAAGATCTAAAAATTGACCTTCCATACAACCCAGCAATCCCCCTATTGGGAATATATCCAGAGGAACTCAAATCACTCTGCAAAAAAGATACCCGCACATGCATTTTTGTTGCAGCATTATTCACAGTAGCAATAACATGGAACCAACCATGCTGCCCATCAAAACTGGACTGAATAAAAAAAAAATGTGATACATATTCATGATGAAATATTGTGCAGCCATAAAGAAGGACAAAATTACAAACTTCTCAGCAACTTGGATGAACTTAGAGTCTAGAATACTTAGTGATCTATCACATAAACAAAGAACTGAGCACCACATGTTCTCACTTATAAGTGGACCCTAAACAATTATCATAATAGTATAAGAAAAGGATTGGCAGTAATGGGAAACTGCCAAGGGGGGGGGATGCAGGGGGGCGGGGAGGAACACATTTCATCAATAAGGGTACCTGATCTCAAACCAGGTGAAGTGGGGATGAAAGTGAGGCCCAAACTTTACCTGTACAATGACCATTTGTATACCTAACCCTGAATTTTACCCCACATCTTTAAAATAAACATAAAAAGAAGATGGTGTGTGAATTAATGAATCTGTTCTTGGAAGTTCATATCTACTTTCAAGTGCTCTTAACTAAACTCACTGATAAGAGGATGGATGCTAAAAAAAGAACATTAGCATTACTCTATGTAAAAGGCTAGTGAATTAGAAAAACAGGCAGACTGAAAAGGTTAGCAGTTGTATAAAGCATAATGTATATCTCTTGGAGATGACAACATTCTTTTTATTATTATTCAAAAGGTGGCAATATAAAACTCATAGGTGAGACTTTATCTTGGCTTGAAACTTAAACCATTGCCAACATTTGAGTGTGAGAAACTCTCAAGTTAAAAGGAATTAAATGAAAAGATGTGGTACATTGAGGAGCTAAAGTTTCATCAATAAAGAGCAAGAAAAAATTGTACTTTTTGCTAAACATATTTCATAAATTATTCATAGAACACATTCAGATAAATTTTTTTTTTTTTTTTTTTTTTTTTGAGTTGGAGTCTCACTCTGTCGCCCAGACTGGAGTGCAGTGGCCGCTCCCGGCCACCGTAGCCTCGACCTGCTGGGCTCCGGCGATCCTTCCGCCTCAGCCTTCCAAGTAGCCGGAATTACAGGCATGCCCTACCACGCCGGGATGATTTTTTGATTTATTGTAGAGATGAGGTCTCGCTGCCCAGGCAGGTCTCGAACCCGCGGGCTCAGGCAATCCACTCACCTC